>NC_026661.2:4850557-4853057 GCF_000004075.3 Cucumis sativus | reverse complement strand
ACTTTGATTAGAGGGTTTTCATTGGGTATAACATTTGTATTAAATATTTGCAGACATAGATCAAAATGGTCACTTTTAAAAATACAAGGATCAAAATCACGTTTTGAAAAAACATAAACTAAAATTAATAAAAGTTTAAAGTAGTGAGACCAAAAATAGTTAAAACCTTAACCGTGATTTGAGATTTTCGGTCACAAAATGGAAAAATTATTTTGTTTTTGTCTAAAATACATCCAATCCCGTGACCTCATAGTAGTGTGGAATATACTTATATGTATATATAGTTATGTTGCTTTTAAAATACCATTCTGCGTCTACAATTTTTTTAGGACAATAGAGTGGGAGATTCGATCTAGGATTTAGGAAAATAATGAAGAAAGCAATCACCTTGGAGCTTGTCTTCTTTAGTTAAAGTTCTTCTACTGGATCTCACAGTTTCACTTTGTATAATTTCCATTGCACTTTCTTTTCCTCATCATTTAAGGTTTGGTCATCTCTTGAATCCTCTTGCTGCTGGTTGGGAATTTTTTACACTGTAAAAGGGTATTATCATTTGCATCAATTCTTTTTTTAGTTGAAGCAGTTTTCTATTATTACTGAAAACTCAAAATTGTTTTATGTTTTATATCACTTTTATGCCTTTTTCAGTTTACTGAAAATCAAGGTGCTTCATTCTCATACATCTAACTTTAGAAAATTATCATGTGGCCTCGTCAAGTAGTTTGTTGATAATTAAATATAGAAAAATGATAAAAGAGGGAATAAAACCTCAAATACAATTGGGGCATTCCGAGATTGGACTCACCCTAAGCAAGAATCATACCACTAGACCAAATCCCCATTAATGAAATTGTAATACTTAATCAGATTGTCTATTTCTCTTGTTGGTAGTAGGATTTAATATCAAGAAACTGCCAGTATTGGGGGATATCATTAACTGGCTCTTGATTTTATATCATTCCCGATACTGAATCCGGATTCTGCTATGTTAGCTTCTACATGAACATATGCATGATTTCCAAAAAGGACAATTCTGTAAAAGATTGTTGAGGGGCATTCTACATGAATCCGGATTCTGGTATGTTAGCTTCTACATGAACATATGCATGATTTCCAAAAAGGACAATTCTGTAAAAGATTGTTGAGGGGCATTCCGAGAATCGAACTCGGGACCTCTCGCACCCAAAGCGAGAATCATACCACTAGACCAAATGCCCTATTCATGACAGTGAATCTAATTTCTTTTAGATCTCTTCATCATTATTTTATAAATTCTATTTTATCTTTGGAACTCTGAAAATTGTTAATCATATCTATTTGAATTTCTGATGATCAGTCAATAAAGAAAGTGGCATTTCTACGTGCCCATAATATTATTTTATACCTTTTAGATCTAGAGAGCTGCAAGGTTTGACTATTCTCAAATTTGTTATAGAGGAGCAGGTACAATCAATTGGGATAAGAGGAAAAACTGTTGGAAGTTAATCCCTAATGCATATTTTAGTTTGACTGTTATACTCGAACCTCTCATTTTGTGCATACAAGTAAATGAAATATAGATTTGGAAATTTTGGTTAGACATGTTTGATTGATTATCTGTATTTTTCTGTGTTTGATTTGGTTATATTATTGCTTCTTAGTGAAGCATTTACCGTTCCTCCAACCTATGGTTTCATTGGTTGAATTAACTTCCTGTGGGATAGGTAGAAATATATATGGTGAAGAGTGGATGATTATGATTTTCAATGCTAGATCTATGAAAACTATAGTAAGTTTAAATATTAATATTCTGGTTATTGAACTTTCACTTTGATTTGTTTTTGGTTCATATACTTTACTTTAGTGATCTTTGTATTTTGGATGTTGTATATTTTGGTATTGATACTTCTATGAAGTGACTGTTATCCCATTTTTTCTACCAAAATTTTGGATCCCATAAAATGTGGCCATAAACTTTTATTACTGGTTTTGATTGTGTGAAATTTTGTGGGATTTTTCTTATTATAGATTAAAATGTTGAAAAGTACAGGACCAAAAATGCACGGACTAAAGTTAATTAAAGTTGAAAGTAGATGGGCCAAAGATAAATTTTTAAAACTACAATTGTACTTAATTTATGTTTTGCAGGCACAAAATGAGAAAAAAAGTTTGTCTTTGTCTATAAAAGTATTTCCTTCTTCTTTTATTTTTAGAACAGGAAGTTAGATGTATATTCACGTAGTTTCTACATTGGTGACATTTTTTAGTTGAAAGATTTGAACCACAAACCTCTTCATTCTTAGCATAGTTAGTTAGTTATTAGTTGAGCTGAATGCTTGGAGATTTGGGGGCAATAAAGCAAATGCTTGGAGCTAGGTTTAATTTGTTTTTTTAGTTTTAAGTTCTTTTACTGGATCTCAGACTTCCAGTTTGCATGGTTTCTTTACATTTTCTTTTTCACATTATTTAATGGTTGGCCATATATTGATATATATTGAATGCTCTTGCTGCTCGTTGGGAA
>NC_026661.2:4758057-4845557 GCF_000004075.3 Cucumis sativus | reverse complement strand
AATTTTTTTTAAATAAAGAAAAGTGATGAAAGAGAAGAGAAGACTGCAATGAAAAACTACTAAACTTGTTCAAAGCATTCATCAAAGAGCTAAGGTAAAGAATCTTTATGGAATTTGTTTTATAGACTATTATATTATTTTTATACAATCTTCTAATTTAATCCCCCCCGAAAAAAAAAATTAAAATTAGTTGGCAAGTATTTGCTAATTATATCCATTGGCTTATCGTTAAACCAGCTAATTTGAACTAATCTCCACCACTTACACTACAATTCATACCCCCACAATTTTCTCATGCAATTGTTGTTATTCTCTCTTCATGTTTTTCATTATTTAACCACAGCTTTACACAATAACACAATCCACGACGCAAACAAACAATCAAAGAGAGCAGTGGCTTTACACAGAAAATATAAAGAAGAGAAGCCACTCTCTCCACCCCGTTCCCCATCGTTGTTCCGTCGGTTTAAGAGCGTTTGGTGAGGCATATTATATAACTAAGAAAGGATGGCTAGCTTTTCAGGAACCACACAGAAATGCATGGCTTGCGAGAAGACGGTTTATCTCGTAGATAAGCTGACCGCTGATAATAGAGTGTTCCATAAGGCTTGCTTCCGATGCTACCATTGTAAAGGCACTCTCAAGGTAATTATATAATATAATATGTGTGTGTTTGCTTATGGAAAACGATTCTACAACCATGCATTCCATGCTTGTTTGTTGATAATGATTTATCATAATTTTTTTGTTTCGATACTTTATTGATCATTCCCCAACATGACGTGATTATCGGTTATCAAAATCACTTTAGATCGTTATTTGGAAAACTATTTTATTTTATTATCATTACTTTTAAGAAAATAAGCATACAAGTGTGTGAGTGAATTTATGTTGATCATGTTAATCCCTGTTTTATATATTTACCGTTTCATAAATTTGGTGTTGAACAACTTTACATTGTAATACTTTGTTAAACAACAATTATGAGAGATCAAACTTGATGACTAAGGGTAAATTTAACAGTCTATTTTTGTATTATTTTCAACTAAAACAATATTAATTAACATTGTTTCTAGTTTCTTATCTCCCACTTATTAGATATCTTTTTTAACATATAAAAATGAGCAAAATAATTTCTAAATAAAAAAAGAAAAAGAAGAAGAAAAATTGAAGAAATAGTTAATAAATTGATTTGTATATAATTAATATGCTATATATGGTTTTGCAGCTTAGCAACTATTGTTCCTTTGAGGGAGTGCTCTATTGCAGGCCTCACTATGATCAACTCTTCAAGAGAACTGGCAGCCTTGACAAGAGCTTTGAAGGCAATTTTTTCTTTTTATAATTACAAATCACACCCTCTATATAATTTTCCTATTTTTGCAGAATTATAACATTTGAAACTTATTTGAAACTATATACACATATATATACACACTATAACTTTTTCCACATTGAATATCTTTCTTTTCATCAGGAACTCCAAAAGTCATGAGATCAGAAAAGCCCAGCGAAAATGAGGTAATATTCTTTTTATCAATTAATTAAAATTATACCTATATTAAAAAACAATTTCGAGAAAACTAAATTGTTATCGAATGAGATTTGATTTTGGAAATATGAACAGAATGCAAAGTCAGTGTCCAACATGTTTGGTGGCACCAGAGACAAATGTTCAGGCTGCACCAAGACTGTTTATCTCATTGAAAAGGTAATACTTTACAACAACAAAATATTATCAAACAAAACTTCTAATTAGTTCTTTGTTATTACTATTCTATAGAGTTTTTGTTACTTTAAGTACATTAAAAGTTCAAGTTGGAGGGTCATTTATTCTCCAAACAAATCTCTACTGTCCATTTCAAAGCTAGAAGTTCAATTCTCTCACTTCATATATTGTTATTTTTAAAGAAAAACTCATTTCTTACTTTCATAATCCAAACAGAAATTCTTAGTTATCATGTCAAATTAAATGAATATAGCTCCACTGAAATGTTATCATCTTCACGTTCACAATCAAAACACAAATTCCTCCTTTTAGTTCACACAATTTCTGTTACCAAACTCCACATGTTATAAAAAAGAAAACAAAAAAGTAAGAACTTAATTAAATCTTATCATTTTGAAGAGACAATTTAATTGATTTGAAGATATCGTGTTTGTGGGTGTATAGGTAACGGTGAACGGGAATGCGTACCACAAAAGCTGCTTTAAATGTAGCCATGGAGGATGCACAATAAGTCCATCAAGTTACATAGCACATGAGGGAAAACTATATTGCAAACATCATCACATTCAACTATTCATGGAGAAAGGAAACTACAGCCAACTTGAAACTGAGCGCCAAAAGAACAATTCAGCGATAGCTGCAGCAATCAAATTAACCACTCCAATGGAAATTGCAGCTGAATCATAGCATTATATATATCATCATCTCAGTACTGTTTTTAATTCTAATTCACACCTTGAAAAAAATCAATTATAGTTGAATGTTTGTTGCAAAATTTGTGTTTATTGTTTTCTCCATTTCTTTAAAACTGGATTATTATTATTATTATTGTTATTCTATGTGAAAGGTCAGTTTGTTGATGTTTTCACCATTTTAAGTTGTAAACATTTTAACAAACTATTTAATTTATATTACTTAATGTCATCCAAAGAGCTTCTTGCGTCAAGTTTATGTGTGTAATTCATATTTATTAATTTTAAATGAAGACTCAATATATATATATATATATATATTATAATTTCATTATGAAGCACCAACCTGCATGAATTAGAAACAACTTGAGCTTTTTTTTTTCTTTTACATCTTAGTATAGAGTCTTATTAAAATAAGTAAGAAAATTGTATTATAGGTATGAAAAATAATATAAAAAACTGAAGCAAATAATAAGATTTTAAAAATTCCAAATTCTTCTAACAAATCGTTTAGAACGACAAATTTATTGGAAATACATAGAATATATCAACTTATTTTAGTGTGCAAGCGCGACCTTCTTAAAAACAAGTTTGATTAATCTTTCTTCTTGAATTGCTTTTGAGTGATAACTTACCATCATTTTTCTTGGAATCATGTATTTAAACGATAGTTTTTGTCATATGTATCATGGTGATGACCTATGTTTGACAACTATCACTTTTAGTTATATGCTTTTAAACAATATTAAGACTATTATAATAACCCAGCGTATAGGAAACGCATACAATTATTAACCAACTTTATACTCCAAACATCTCATATATTCTTAGGATCAATTATGTCCATGTAAACCTTAATGATATTTAGGATAGAATACAAGTAATTTTAACGTGAAAAAAAAAAAAAAAAAAAAAAAACCTCATCAAGGGTGAAGAGTAAATAACCAGGAATCGAAAAATCTCTACCATTATCAATAAATCAATAACTGGTTACAGCTAGTTCTTTTTAGTTACAACATATACATTGGATATCTCAATACAATAAATCTAGGTAACAAGTGATGACAATAGAAAAGAAAATCAATCCATACAATAACATCTTCAACACTTTTTGGAGGTCATTTGTAGTCCAATTGAGCTAAAATTTTCACATGTTCTTCAGAAGAGAGGGTCTTACATCTAAACAGTAGAGATTTATTTGGAGTTACCTACAGCCATATTACAAAGGGCAGTTGGTTTCCACATCGAGCAGAGTAAAATTTGCAACACAGCAGAACAATAGGTGATTCTTACAAACAACACATTTGGTGATTTCGACGATGTTAGCTAGATGGATAATGAAAGATCAACGAAAACAGAGGTGATATCAGAGCTTGGTTCGTTAATGGTGATTAGTTAAATGTCGTGTTTGAATATGAATATCAAGTTTGGAAAAAAATAAATGATGGAAGATATTTTATACGTGAATGGTTTGTATTTCCAAACTCTAACCAACTCCCTCCCCATTTTCACAAAGCTTATACACTCTCCTCACTCATTCTCCTCTTGTCCCTCTCTTACAATTGCTTTTTTCATTATATCCTCACCCCTCCTTTGATATTGGCCTAACACATTGCAAGTAAAAACAAGGGCAAAATCCAATCACCCTCCCTACCCAATAACCAATCTTCAAATAATAGGCACAAACAAATGAATAAAAGACCTTGTATTGACCAATTATAACAGAAATGTACAAATGTTTAAGAACAAATAAATTGGATTTCACAACTCAATTTCATCCGAGGCATAGACTAAAGGATACATGCATTTACAGTATGTATGTTCTAAACAAGCCCTACAGTAATGCACATATTTCCATTTTCCTTTCTCCAGTTATCATTTTCCAATGGTACACACACATCCCCCTCACCCCATCATTTGCTCATCCATCAATTTACAGAGCAGAAAAATGGTCAACATCATTTTCATAACCACGCCAGAATCCAAGGCCAAAGAAGATAAGAGTTCAGACATTTTCATATCAAGAACCACTTTCAGCCTTGTAATCCTTTATCAACAACTCAGCAACAGAAACAAGGAGCTCAACCATCTCAAAACCAGCAGCAGAAACAAAATCTATCTTCCCCAGGCTAGAGTCTCCCTCTCCTAAAACATCATGAGAATCATGTAAAGTTTCCTCACTGGATCCAGCATTTACCTCAGCTGACCAACTAATGGGTAAGGAGCTACAAAGTGCAGTCTTTATGAGTTTTGCCTCATTGATTATGCCCTTGAGACCTTCCAACACACTTGTACCTGGACCTTCAGACGTAGCAGACTCTTTAGCCTGCAAATTAACAATAGTTATAATTGTGACAACTTGAGCCCCATAATAAGTGATTTGATGTTCTTTCAGTAACTCAATTGATGCAATAAGCAAATAGCCACCTTCAGAAGATAGAGACGAAGCCTGTGAATTGAAGAGGTCAGTTGCTCCATGCTTTCAATACTTTCTCTAAGAGTTGCATTCTCAATTTTTATTCTGCAAAAAATAAAAAAAATCAAGCCTTTCATATATGAGTAGTTGCCACTGAATATCACATGCAATACCTGTACACACATGAGCAACAATCCTGCACTTCCAAAGCACATCACGAATGTTAACTAACCTGGCAAAATCCACAGCAGACTTCCGAGAAGAGTAATTTTCTTCATTATCCAAGTGAGCTGCAGCTTCACTTCCACTGATTTCTGGTGTACCTACCCAACGTCTCAGATATGTACCCTTCAGCAAGCCTTTTAATTTCCCCTCTCTCTCGTGAGTAACAAGTTTCCTTTCCACAGTGTCTGCTCCTCGTTTCAAGTCATGAACACTTTTCCTTGCACAAGGAACATAACATGCGGGTCAATTGTAAAATCATTTTGAGGGAAAAATATGAAAAAGCAGCTGCAGTCACAAATTGTATTTACTGGACCAAGTTCCTATGATACATTGTCATGAGAATCAAACACAAGACAACAATCAGTCTCAAGCTGCAATGCACATACTCTTTAAGTAGTTGAAGTTCTTGTTTTACTTGTGCCAGCTCCATTAGTGCTTTAACTTTTTCATGGGTAACCTGGAATCAATATCACTATCATTTCAGAATCAGATCAACCCATCATCACTTTTCATTCCAAATAATAGTGGCCTGTAGGCAGTCTTTGAGACATTTTAAAACGATAATCTGAAATATTGAACCCAAAGTGAAGGGTATAAAACCTGCAGTAAGTTTCTCTGGAGCTCCTCTGTTTTTCTTTGAAGTGCTGCATTGACATCTCTCTCCAGCATGTGCCTCTCTTCCTGTTGTGAAAGAAGTAACAAAGCTGAAACCTACAGAAAGATCCATAGTTAAGAGATCAATCAGAAGAAAGATAGGGCAATACACCCGAAGATAATATAGAAGTGCATATTGCTGAATCACGCAATATAACACAGCAGGGAGACAGAAATGAACTATGGGAATAATATTATACCTTTTCTTGAAGGGCCAAAGCAAGGGCTTCAGCGTTTCCATCAGCAACGGAATCTGGTAAGCCATGAATTTCCATCTGTAATGCGTTTAAACAGTTGTAAACATAATTTACAAGATACTTTTCATAAATTTCATTCCATCAAATGAAACGCTACTAATATATATTGTCAGGCTTGTAGTAAATAACAATCTCATGCACATCCAAACAGTTTAATCCTGGGCGGGCTTAAGAATCTCAATTCTACATGCTAAATGCTTCATTATAGTTTTAGTCTACAAGATATCACAGCTGCCAGACCCCAAAGAAGCACAAAGAAAAGAAGACCGGAATAAGAAAGCCCAATAAAATGGACCAAAAGTAGTTTCACTAAATGATACTTATATACAAACTACCAATAGACAAATGGACTACTGCATGAGAAAATAGCAGATAGTAAATCCATAAGCCTATAATACTATTGAGTATTGACACAACAAGATACTGCATAGATTCTCTATTATCATTTATTCCCAATTGAGGGCAGTTCATTTCTGCATCCAGTATACCCACCTTGGCATTGGTACTCAAATGCCCCTCCTGGGAATCATTTTCTTCTTTCAGCACTTTCTCAGAATCCTTCAATTGTTGAACTCCCCAGCCATATTGAACAATTTTTTCCTCAATCTCTCCTATTGTCGAATGCATATTAGACATTTCTTTTTCCAATAAATTCAATATATGATCTCGATATTGAGAATAGTTTTGACAAAACCCTGAAATCTTGCTCTTGACCATATCATCCATGTGAATCTGCATTGGAGGTAAACAAGATGATATATGCATAAAATTAGGTTATATCTTCTACCCAAAAGGTGGGAGTACTGACCAGCTTCAATTCCAAATCATGCACCTTTCCCTTTAAATGCTTTTCAATTTCCACACCCTACACCCGCATAAAGATTCACAGTAAAACAGCTGAAAAAGTTAAACACAGAGTTGAAACATTGGAGAAACCAACATACCATGCGTAGCTTATTTTGAAGATTGTCCACTGTTTTCTTCATTGTCTCCAGTCCTTCTTCCAAAGAATTCTGTCTAAAGAGAAGTTAATCCATTTGCACAAGAACCATATTCAACCAAAAGACTGGAATACATAGCATTATGTGGAATAAGGATGATTTCATTTGCTAGTTATAAAGAGCATACATTATTCATAAAAGAATTCAGTAATATGAACAGAATTATAAGCAGAACAGACTCTTTACCCGACACAACAATAAAAAAATAGCATTGATTTCAAGGAGATTTACAAGTTCCCCAAGCACTTTGAGAAGCAACAACCTTCACACAAACTATTTTTAAAAATCACCTACACCAACACCTTAATTCCCTCAGTTATAATCACCTTCTAACAATTAAATCCTTTCTAACCACAAATATACCCTCCTAATATTCCATAAACATATTCCTAACATACTCACCTTGTGATCAGTCATGACAAAGACCCTAGTTTACCACAATTGCACAAAGCTTGTGGAAATTGGTAAGTACTTCATCCAAAAAATAGAAACCATTGTACTCCCCAGATTCCAAACTGCATATTGAATTACTGAAGCTTGGATAGACATTACACTTTATCGATCGGGCATCATGTTCCATCAGGATATTATAAAAATTTGCAAACATGGATAGACATTACAAATTTTACCTTTAACTTGGATAAATGTTGTAATTTTTTACCTTAAACTTGGATAAAAATGTTACAATTTATACCTTCGAATAGCCTTTAGTTAGAAGAATAGTTAAAAGATAGTTTCGTGTATGTTAAAGAATTACAAAATATATGTCTAGTACAAATTGATAAATGTCAAGTTTCAACACCAATATAAATTTAGTGATTGAGTTAGCATAAATTGAAACAAAGATAGAAATTGTGACACTTATTTAAATTTAGGGCCTAATTTGATAAAAATTGAAAGTTCAATGGGGAAAATGGATACACCTTGCTAAGTTCACGGTGAAAATTATTTTTTTCCCTGATTAATTATAGTTAGTTAGTAACTGAACAATTAATCACTAGAAGAAAAATAAAAGAAAAAGATATCAAATAATCCATACGAATAATAAATCTCTTTTAAGTACAATAACTGGGGTGGAGGACCAAACATCCGATTTCTAGGAAGGAAGCCCATGTCAATTACTATTAAGCTAAGCTCGCTTTGGCTCATACGAATAATAAATAATATCATACAATGAGAAAAATCCAATTGCTAAATGGAAACTTACTATATATCTAAACGTTGAAGAATCATTGAAACTCCACATTTCTGAAGAATCGTGTAAAAGACACTGACATTTTTCGTCCCAGCTAGTATCCATAAATCCTTCAAGAGAATTCTGTCTGATCTCATAGAACTTATTGATTACCTAATAGATAGAGCGAAAATAGCTATTAGAATTAGAAATGAGCAATGGGAAGAAATGAAGAACTTCATGCTACGACCTCCATGCATTAAATGTTGAATTCTCCGAAAAGGAGCATAGATAGTAACAAATCAGAAACAATGATTAGAAAAAACAGCTATATTATAAATTCATTTTAAGGTTAATTTGCACATTAATCAAACTTAAATTTGTGAAAATTTTGATATCGTTGAAATTAATGAATTTACTTAAATTTGATTTCTTTTTTCTTGGTTTGTTAAAATTAGCGAGTGAACTAGCAAAAATTGGCAACACTTAACTAAGTCAAGGGTCCAATGAGATGAAATTGAAAGTTTAGGATGAAAATTCATGCAACATGACAAGTTTAGGAATAAAATTTGAAAATGTCCCATATTATTATTTTAATATGACAAAATTTACATTGATAATATTAAAGTCGTACGAAGGGAGAAATTCCGATCAGGAGATTTTTTTTTTCCCTTTAATGAATAACAAAACTTCCATTGGAAAAAAAATGAAAGAAGTTATACAAAGCTTCTTCAATTCGTTGAGCTTAAGGCTAAAAGAGAGAAATTTAAAATTTACACCAAAAAATAGCCAATTGGCTAGGAAATCCGTGCGGACTTCAAACAATTTCTGTCTTTAAAAATTGTTATTTTTCATTTCATTCTGAAGAGACCAAATACTTTTCTATCTTTAAAGATTGTTATTTTTCTCTTCATTCTGAAGAAACCAAATAAGAGCTCTGCAGAAATGTAGAGCCAAGTTCTTTGCTTTGTGGAAGGATGTTCAACATGAATCAAAGCCAGCCGGGAAGTGACATCATTTGGGAGCAAAAACCTCTTTCTATTCAATAAAACCCTAAAAATACCTAAGATCTTCTAGAATCAACCCAACAAAAGGCCTGTTTGACTTGAGACACCAAGAAATATGTCAATATGAATCTTTGGGACAAAAAGCAAATAATAAAGCAAGATATCTAGATGTTAGTTACAGTTTTAGACAGGTTGCAATATCGTTTAGGGTTTAAGATTGAACTGAAGTGACAACCATCTAATGATGTTCAAAATATCAGCACAGAAGGAGGATGGGTATGTAAGGACTTTAATGGCTTGGTACCTGTTTCGAGACCTCATTCCACTCTTCTTGCTTGGCTAGGTTAATGCGTAGTGTATCATTAGTTTCCCTCAAATTTAGACAGTCAGAAGACAACTCCTCTAATCTGCATCACCGACACAAGATATGTCATGATTATGGATGGAGGGAGGAATAGAAAATACAGGAAGGGAAGTGGTAAAACAATATATAGCAATCCCATAAAACCTAATAGAATAGATGTGCAATAAAGAGCGCCGATTCCTAGAAACTATACTGTCTACCACCATTTGGAACTCCTAAACAGGGAAAGAAAGGAACAAAATAACAAAAAATGAGGAGAGGAACACACAATATGTAATATGAAGCAAACTTGCTACACTATCTAACAAAGCTTCACAATTGATACAGCCAAAGCACCTAGTCAATAATTGTGAGGAGAAGATGATAAGAAGATAGAAAATAAAGTGAAACGAGAAGTAAAAACTTGTCCAACAACTATTAGATTTTCAGCCCTCTCAATGTTGAGGAAAAAATTGTATGTGTAGGTTTATAGTATGTGTAGGTTTTCCAGCTGCTTAATTGGATGTCTGGTTCAGTTAGCAGTGGGTTGTCTTTTCTGCTTCGACTTCCAAGCATCTTTCACATATGGTTAAATACGCTGAAATTCTCAATGTAAATTGATAGGTCTTGAAAAACATTTTTTAATATGGGTCCTCCAATAACAGAGACTAGATTTTAAAAAAACATAGAAAGAAAGAAAGAATAAAAGGAAACATTATTCATTGAGAACGAAGGAAAGCATATTCAATGGCAAAACAAAAAGGAGAGCCCAGGCCAAAAGAAACAAAACAAAAAAGTTGCAAATTTACAAAAAGGAGCTCCAATTCAAAAGAATGAAAGATAGATGATAACCACTAAAGTCCTTTATTGGTGAGTAAATCCGAAGGGACACCCTGAACCTAATCAATACCCAAACCTTGGCAAAGAGACTTGCCTTATAACCGAAGACTCTCCTATTTCTTTCAAGCAAAGATAAATTAATCAATTACTTGCACTTGATTCATTGTCTCACTCTAGTGTGATCTTTCAGCAACAAATATCTGATGAAAAGATATGAGATACCTATTTTCGACCTCTTTTAGCTTTTGTGACATCGTTTCTTCTTTCTCCTTCGCCTTTTCAGCCTGGTATCGATCATATAGCAGATTCAAAATTATTTTTATTAGAAAGAGAAGAAAAGTATAACTAGAAAACTTAAAAATGAGGGTTTTTATGACCTCCATAATAGAATGATCCCGCTCAGCAAAAGCAGTAGCAACACAACCCTGGAAAAACTTAAGCTGCTTCTCCGATTCCAAATTCTGGAAATAAAGAATGTTTATGATTACAACTGAGATGGAGGATGAAGCAACTACAATTGACACAGCAAGTTTAACACGTGAATATTAACTAAAAAAACCTTCTCCCTGCCTCCTTCCTTATAGTAAACTTCTTTAATTAATTATTAACAAAGGTGTTGGTATATCCAATTCCTTTTTTTGAAAAAAGAAAAGTTACTAAAAGAAGCACAAGTACACAAGAGCAGGAATCAAGAAAAGGACCTTTGCAACCTCTGAACTGTGCAGATCTGCCAGCTGACTCTGGTGACATTGAAGAGAAATATAAGCTAGTAAGGAGGTTTATCCCTGACTTGAATGAAAAACTAACCATCATACTTTTATTCTGTAGGCTTCTGCGAGTTCCTCTTGAAGATTGTGATTCTCTCTGGTACAAGCAGCAAACTTCTTTTTCAGGTTCTCGATCTCCTGTTCCAGGCCAGCTGTCCTAATAGGGTCGTAAAAGTTTAGTAATCCCATTATTTATAACTCAAAGTCCAAGACCAACCTTCAACTACACTAAACATATGGAAACCTACCTCTGAACAGGAAAACAATTTGGAAAAGTTATAGTACCTCTGAAAATGCATGCGAGTAGCCACAGAAAGGTAACCAGGTCCAGCTTGCTGCATACATAATTGTTCGATATCTTTCCTTAACTCATCACGCTCTGCGGGATGTAAAAATCAGCATTTAAAACATCATTAAATAAATGTAGCAAAATAAACTATAGAAAACCCCAGACCCAAAAACTAAAAAAGTTAAATGGCTACACAAACCCTAGTACCCTACCATAAAAATAAGCAGAAGACTCCGAATTGTCAAATTTGAGCCTCAAAAACTTTGTGCAAACAAATAATAATGATAAAGATATGTTGCACACTATGAAACACAAACATTTTAGTTTGGCTGGGTGTTTGTGTCAGACTGGTGTTAGACACTTGGACACTTTGGCATGTGTATATGATAACAAACATTTGTTAGTATAGCACATAGGTCAAACATGCTTAGAACACTTGTTGAATAGACTAAAAAAGACACATATATGACAAAAATAATAAATTTTGAGTGTGAAATCAAACTAATTTTTCAGCATATAAATGCATCAACCCATTAACTTTGAATTTTCTTAGGATATAAAAACTATATAGATTGTTGAAAATGTACATCTTAATTAAAGTGTCCTAAATTTTTTAAAAATGAAAGTATTCCTCAGCACTATTTCTTCGAGTACAACTAATATGCAAAAGTACAAGAGATGTTCAAAATAATATATTGAAGCAATTTTGCCCACATTTAAAAACCATGTACAAGAAATGGGAGATGACATACCATATTCCAACTGTTGGATACGAGTGAGCAAATGCTCATTATCAGGTAACTCTTGATCCATTTTTAGTGTGATAATAAACCTGCAACTTGAGTATCCTAATAAAATAAGAAAATAATTGATTCAACCAACCATTATTGTTCAGGATCCTAACTTGAAAAAACCAGGAGACCTCACAACCCATGTTATCTAATAGTTGTGCATGCTCTACATCAAAGAAACAACATAATCCAAATAGTTACTGCTCCCGCACCCAACTTACAATTCAAACAACCGTTTTGAGAACCATGTTCTCCAAAGAAAAAATAAAAATCCCCATCATCACCGTTCTACACAATGGGGGCGGTGTCTTCCATCCACCATTCGATCACCATTTCTACAAGGTCTTGATTTCATCAATACTATACACGCCATGAATTAATCTACGAACCCATTTCTTCCTAAACCCCAACGAACAAAAGAAAAACATATGACCTTCATTGTTACTGCAGCAATTTACACAAAAATGCATGCGTACAGACTGAATAGAGGGTCAATCAAATGAACCCAGATAAAATTACTTCAAATGTTCACAACAGAATAGATATTTCCGCACAGATAACCACAAAATTTGTCCGGAGACTTTCCATTAAAGAACTAAGCCGCTGTCCAAGTGGGGTTCACCCTCACCATTCTCATAAAATCGGGATTCTTGAATAAAAAGAATCGACAGAAAAGATAGATAGATAGATACCTGATTAGTTGGGCATATTAAAGGAGAATTGATGCGTACGTTGGACTGGAGAGTGGAGAGAAAAACGGGGGAGAAGGTAAAGAAGAAAAGAAAGAGAGGCGTTTGTAATCGAACCCCCTTTGATTCCTCCTTCTCCCCTTTCTCTTTCTGTCTCGCAGTCGCGGCTGTTGAGAGGACACCTTCTGCTCCCCGCAAAACCAAACCAACGGCCTTTGGCTCTCTTTCTTCGTTATATATTTATTTTGGTTCCCAACATTTTTGGGTAAATCACAGATTCTTTCTTTTCCTTTCACAATAATCGAAGACAACCTTCAAAATTATAAAAACTATATTTTACCAAATTATAAAAATTTCATAAAGAATGGATTTTTTTTTATAAACAAATTCTTTTCTTACATGGAATCTAAATAGTTTATCAATCCACTAGATCAAATGAAATTGAATAAAATAAAAGATGAACAATAAGTTATATTGATTACAATCATATAGTTGGATATATGACTTTCTGAATATTAAATACTCTGTATACTTGTTTTAGAATTTTGTATTTTATTCCTACATTGTTTAAATACTTTATTTTATTTTTTTATAAATACTTTTGTATTTAATTTCTCTACAGAGTAAATGAAATCGTCGTAAATGTGATCATTAATGAACTTCTAATTGCTTCTAATTGATTATAGTCTTATAGTAAATGTTGTTTACGAGTGGCAGTTAAATAAGAAGAAATATGTTGGCCGAATTTGAATTTTGAAGTTGTCATTTTTATTAGTTTTGATTTTATTTAACGGAACAAATTTGATTTTGTTGGAAAATATTCTACTTGTTTTAATTTTTTTATAATCTCCAAACATCTTTGTTTATAAATTGAAAATTAATTACATTTGTTTACCCAAAAATATTTCATTAACCAACTTGAACATTTCTTTTTATTTGATAATAAAGTTTCAAAATATTAGATTTATTTTATTCTATAAAAAAACATAAAGATCCTATTTTGTAGATTTAATTTATTTTATTTTAGTTTAAATATCAATATAACTAAAACGTATAATTCATGTATTATGTTGTCAGATATATTGAGTAAATTTATGTATTGAATACTATGTAATTCAAAATACAATAAATGTAAATTGCTACCATTTCATAATATCTTATTCTTTTAAATAAATTTTTTTTAATTAAGTGGTTGAAATTTAAATTATATTTTCAAATAAGTTATTTTGATTTGTCACTAATATGACTTATTCATATAACACTATTTTCATTTTTCAATTTACATTAAATTTAATTTTATGGAAACAAAAGGATAAATGCTTGAGACTAAAAATAAAAACAAATTCAATCCAAAACAAAAATAGAGAGAATTAATAATTAAATGTTAAAAATGTATAACATATTGTTTTGGCGAAAGCAATAATAAGTTACAAATGAGGATATAGAAACAATGGATTGGATATTACACACTGACAAAGAAAGAAAAATGAAGATGATGAAGATTTAAGTTCAAATTGTGTAGGCAATTTCATCAATCAAAAAGCAACCCCTCCCTCCTTATACATTGTGTTCATCAATCAAAAGCAAACATCCAACATAAAGCAGCAACAAAGCGCAGCCAAACTGCAAAATTTACAAACCCAAATTCAGATCTTCTTTATCATCATCATCATCATCATAATATAACATCAAACTATGTAGTAATTATCAAAATTGGGAGGGAAAGTGAAATTTGTGATCATACCTAATTTTGTTTTTGGAAAAATAGTTTTTTTTACCCTTTCAAGTTATTATTCTCCAATGCAACATCCTAACTAACTATTAAAATTGTTATGAAATTAGAACTTTAGGTACAAAATACATCAATTCCTAAAAACTATTGGCTAGAAACGTAAAATAGAGTAATAAATGAAACTAAATTTCCATCGATATAATTTCTTTTTCAATGATATTTTTATACCTACGTGAATATAATATAAACAACAAACGAATATTTACGTTTTATAGAAAAATATTTGGGATGATTTTAGTATTTTAAAAATAATGTTTTGAATAAGAAAAGTATATTTTATAGAAAAAGAAGAAAAGGTGGAAAGAAGACCCAAAAATTGCGGTAATGTTCATGTGAGAAAAGAACTTTCCACCCTGTGTCAGCCCATTACCGATTTCGATCGCTTCCACATTCCTCAACAACAAAACAAAAATTCCTAGACCAAATCCATCCAATCACCTCATTTCCTCACCGTATCCGTACTTCGCCGCCGCGAAATCCACTACGTAAGAGTTGACGTACGTTAAAACAGAAGCAGAGACGACTTACCAGCCTTCGACGAATCCAACTTCTTTCTTTTGGTTTTGATGTTGCGGAGGAGGATGATGACCGTACGCCGGACCATACGGCGGCGGAGGCGGGTATCCCTGCGGAGGATAACCGGCAGGTGGATAACCGCCCTGCGGTGGATATCCTTGCGGGGGATAAGCGTCCTTCGGAGGATATCCTTGCGGTGGATAACCTAATTAAAATCGTCAAGATCGGTCAAATAAAAGCGCGTAAAGGAGATGAAAACAAGTAGCAGATGAGTTTTAGGGGGGAAAAAACAGTAAGATCCTTGGGATATGATATGGATCGTCTAAGAAATGGAAAAAAAGTGAAGAGTGAGGGTTTGTAGAGGTTACCCTGGGGGGGAGGAACGCCGACGGGAGGCGGTGGCTGTGCGTAGTAACTAGTCATACTTTCTTCTGTTTTGATTTTCTTAGTTTGGAAAACGGAGAGACGAGAGAGCTCTATAAACTATGAAGAGGAAGACAACCAAAAAAAAGGAATAAAGAATGCGGACTTTTTTATGTCTTTTTATATTCATTTTAAATTTGAGTTTATTATTATTTATCCATATTATATTATTTTTCTAAATATATAACCAATCGACCAAATATTAATTTGGAGAATAATTTAAAAAACCAAAAATTTTATTATAAAAAATACTATTAATTGAAAGAAGAAAATTAATAGAAAGAAAAAATGAAAATGGGACAAACGTGTAATATTTTAAAAAATAACGGATTTCATGAAGTTTTTAATTTTGTTACATAGACTATAAATATTTTGTTATATTTATGAAAATTAATCTATTATAAGTGATAGTTAAAAAACGGAGAGTTTCTTGACGAATTTTTATAAGTGAAATAGAGAAAAATAGGAAGTTCGTAAGAGTTTTTAAAATTTTAACATTATCTGAAACTTTATCATTAAAATGAAGAGATTTTGGATTCCAATATCTTCTAGGATGGAAAGTCGTGTTCGTTAAAACGAGCCAAACTCGTTTTTTTGTTATTAATTAAATAAGACTTTAATTATTATTTAATTGATGTTTATTCCTTTGTTTGGGAACCAAAGTTGTGATTTAATTATTGTTAATAGAAAGAAACCATGTCAAAACTTTATATTATTACCTCTTTCAAATTAAATGTTAAAGTAGCCTTCAAGAAATTTCTCCGTTATTTCCATTTCTAAAGGCGACTAAGACCTAATCATTATGATTAAAAAAAAAACGAGTTCTAAAAAATACCATTTGTCAACTTTTGAGATGCCATAACAAAATATTACAAACAGT
This sequence comes from Cucumis sativus, assembly GCF_000004075.3. Lineage (NCBI taxonomy): Eukaryota > Viridiplantae > Streptophyta > Magnoliopsida > Cucurbitales > Cucurbitaceae > Cucumis > Cucumis sativus. Next base: position 4,829,072 of record NC_026661.2, on the reverse strand, counting down.
AGTGGTTGGAGTCGGTTTTTTTGACCTAATTGTTACCGAACTAACTATAATTGATCTCGTAAAATGTTCAAAAACTGATCTCGACCATCAAATGAGTAAATGTCGGTCGATCTCTCTCATTTTTGATTTACTGATTGGATTTAGCAGTTTGATTTTTGAGATATTTTATATCTTGACTTTAGGCTTTAAGGTAGCAATTTCAACTCTTAAATGTTTCATTTATTAACTGTTGTAGGGATCTAAATTGAATTTTATTGAAACCTCCGTCAAAGCATTTAGAGACTTGAGCTAAATTTTAAAATGTTTAGATTGATCTTTTATTTATTTTACGTCTACATTTATTTATAATTTTAAAAAAATTATTTCAAACTAATCACATCGAATGTAGCAATAATTTCAATCATATATCTCAGAAAAGTTGGTTCGTTACAATTACAATTTGAATTCACACCTTTTAAATTGATAGTTAACAAAAAAAAAAAATATTACATTTTTATTCTTTAACAAGGCATGGTTCATATATATATATATATATATACACACACTTGATCCAATTGTTAAACATTAGTCAACTTCATTCACATGTCATATTTTATATAGAAAAAAACTAATCTTTATTATTATTCTTTAGCTTGACTTTCATATATATATATATATATATATATATTTAGAAGTAGGCCAAATTAAAATTTAGCCCATAAAATGAAATTACAACATACATTTAATTTCAATCTAATCTTCACACCAAATATTCATATTTATCATAAGCTATCGTCGTTGAATATGACGACATGTGCTTTGAGGTAAAGATAACGTAAAGAAAAAAAAAATTAGAAATGAAAGAAGTAACTATACGTTTAATTTTAAAAAAATAAAAAAAAAAATCAGGAAAAACTTGTGTTCTTGTGAACATGACGTTTCACTTTTTAAACAAGTAACTTTTAATAGGAAAAAATTTACAACAAAATTTTAGACTCTATCAAACAATAGAAATTGATATAGAATCGACAATTTTATTAGTATCTATTATTGATATGGTCGGTAATACTTTCATCCGTACTTGAAAAATGTATTTTTTAATATGAAAACAAATATATAAATATTTGATATTGAATTAATTAATTTTGATATGTTCAAAGGTCATAAGAAAATGAGAGGCTTATTGACTTGCAAGTTGCAATTAATTAATATGTCTTTGAAGTTGTAATTAAGGGGAGGCTAATGATGATGGATTACAAAACAAAGCCTTGAAAATTTTGGTAGCTTAGCATATATAATGGAATATTATTTCAAAGAATGTGACAGTGTGTATTAATCAAATTAATATTTTTCACATTTTTTTTAACATATGATTAGGCAATTAGGCCATTATACTTGTACTTCAATAAACCCAATTAATTTGTAATTCAGTTTTTTTTAATAGTTTTCGGATTTAGCAAAATATTGTTAATCTATATCATAATACGAAGTAAATTAATCGATAATAATTATCCGTTACAAATGTTAGATTATGTTATTTTGTTATACTAATTTGTAAATATATATTTTTATGTTATTTAAAATAACTTAATTTTAAACTAATTAATGATTTTTTATCATTTATTTTGTTTATTCCATTGATATATAAATATGTTGGTCAAAAGTAATTTCATTTAAGAACTTTTTTTCTTCCATTCATATAAACCATACCACCTTCCAAATCCAAATTTCTTTATCTACCATTATTTTCTAACCAATTATTTTAAATCAAAATCTTATATATTTTTTATATATAAAATTTTGATATTTGAGAATAACTATTTGCCATTAATGATTTTGTTCAATCATAAATTATTGGTTCCTAGCTCCTATATCAATAAATTTTGGACTTATTCAACTTTTATATAACAATACTACTTCATACTTGTATCAAAATAATTTATATTAAAAAAATATCTTGCAATTTCAATATATTAACTTTTAAAAAAACACCTTATAAAATAAAATAATTAAACTAAAATAACATTTCATGATTAATTTCAATCTTATATGACAATGAACTTTTCTTTCTTCCAACTTTGATCACATAATCTAAATAGATAAAAATGTATAGTTTGTAATTTAAACTATAAAAAATCTTATAGAAATCCTACTATCAACCTATAAATAAATAAAATATGTCTACTTCGATCGATCATTATATATATAAGTTACAATAAATTTACTTACTAAACGTTGTTATCATTTGTTTAACTTAAAAATTTTCAAACACACTAGTGATCTGCTTTAAGGATAAACGATTTTTTAAAAAAGAAAACACATCTGTCGATTTGTTTAACTTATTATCACTGTATTAAAACTTGACAACGAGCAATAATCCGATTCTAATATGCAATTACACATTAGTTCAAGGAGGTGAACATAAAACGTTATACAATGAAGATGATCATCATGAAATATAAATTTAAACAACATTAGAAAAATTCAAATTTTTATGTGGTTTGATCACTCCAACGGGTCATCCATTCACATGTGTTCATTAAGGTGTCCACGAAAGTATTTCATAAAACCTACAAAATTTACAAGAAAATTAAAAAGATAAAAAAAAATGGCTAAATAATAATAAATTTTCACAAACATATCGTATTAGACGACGTTTGAAAGAGGTGGATATCGTGAATGATAATGAACTGAGTTTTCATTATAACGAAATTGATAGGATATAATAAATAATAAAAATCATTTAACTTATTTTTAAAATATAAAATTATCTATTTAACAATTTAAATATATTATTAAAAACAAATTAAGAATACATTTTAAGAGTTGTAAAATGAAAGAGAAGCAAGAGATCACTTACCAGCGTTTGAAGCATCCATCTTTCTTTTGGTCTTGATGTACATGTTGCGGTGGAGGATGACCGTGCGTCGATGGAGGTGGATATCCTTGTGGAGGATAGCCGCCCTGCAGTGGATACCCTGACGGCGTCATCGTCGATAGTGGATAACCTAAAATCGTCAAAATCAGTCAAATCGAGATGAAAGGTATGTTTGCTTAAAAATTTGTATTTGTGTTTGACAAAAACATTTTCAAACAAAAGTAAAAATAGGTATGTGTGTTTGGCAAAACCCTAATTTCGTAAACAAAGTGTAGATTAAATGTAAGAGATGATGATGAAAGAGTAATAATATGGTTGATTCTTAGATGTTACCATGCGGCGGAGGAGGAACGCCGACGGAAGGCGGTGGCTGGTTATAATAACTCATTATTTTCCTCTGTGTTTTCTCTTTGATATGTTTCCTTGAAATCGATCGGATATTTCTTGTTTTGATTTTATAAGACTAATAAATAATAAAGAAAAAAGGCTGACATTTTCATACCTCTTTTCAAGTTTTAATATTTTTTCTTTTGAAAAATTGATGATTTAATGTTCACTAAATAATAACTCAAATTCAAATTTTAAACTTTATGAAATATTTTATATTTAACTATTATTAATGTCGTTATTGTTGTTGTTATTTTATTCTAATTTCTAATCAAATTACTAATATAACTTTGAATTAATGTTAAATATGTAAACTCTCTCTTAAAAATGAATATGTATGTATATTTTTCTTGAGAGGTATAGATCATATGGGTATTAGATAGAAATTAAATTGTTACATGTTAATCAACTTCCTTTTACATGCCATATTTCATAACAATATTATTCAAGCTTGACTTTGTTATGAATAGACATTACCCACTGAGTTAAATATCAATATTTTCTAATACCATGAAAATACCATATTTTATTTGTTCATACTATAAATTTGTCTCGTAAATATTAGTGAAAACTACATTGATCTTAGAGAGTTTGAATGTAATTATTTATAAAAGCGTGTCACTTACACGTAATAAATTGAGATAATACTCTTGTATGTAAAAAGTTTCAGCACGACAAAATTACATAGACGAGTGTCAAAATCAACTATTATGAATGTTTTCTTGTGACGAAATAATCCATGTTGAGAAGTGCACATTATTTCACTCTGCATGTAATTGTGTGTAGCAGTATAGTAATGAATTTTATTTTTCAAGTATAGTAAAATTTAAATTTTCAATAATAGACTCCATAGTACAATAGCACAATAATAGACGTCTATCACCAATACGAACACACAAACGTTAATGGTATTTACATTCAAAGTATAGAAAGTCGTCAAACAAAAGAAAGGTTGTTGCCAAAGTGATCTCTTCACTGAATAATAACTATATTGAGTTTGATCTCTATCCTTTGAAGTCAAACGAAAATGTTGACCTCATTGATTTGCAAGTTGCAATTAATATGTCTTTAGAGTACATAGTAATTAAAGATAGGATGTAAGTGTTGGACTTAGAAACAAAGCCTTGGAAATTATGGTAGCAGAGAAGATATAATATTATTTGAAAGAATAACGTGACATATGAATGGATATATTAATTAACACAATATTTATCTATTATTTTTTTACACATAATTATTTGTGTTAATTTAAAAGAGGTAAAGTAGGCTTTAAGTGATTCCATGTGAGCTAATTAGGCCACTACTTTTTTTTCGATAAAAAACTCTATGTCACCTTCATTTATAAAATTGTAAAAATAGTAAATTTAAAAGCAAATCACAATCTAATTATCGTCATATTTATTAAATTTACAATATGAAAAAAAAAGCTGTTTTATTTAAAAAAAATTACAAATATACAGCAAAATTGACTTGTATCATTGATAAAATTTGACAAATTTAGTTATATTTACAAAGTTTTTAAAATATTGTTATATACTTAATTATTTTGAATCTAATTGCTAAATTTGCAATTTTTAGGTCGATCTCACTTTAATACAAATATATAGGTTCCGTCCTTAAGTTTTGTATATATGATTTTATTTAGTTTGTTTATTTCAAAATATTACCATTTTATTTATTAAATAGAAATAAATAAAAAGAAAAAGAACATATAAGTAAAAATATAACAATATTTTAAAATCAAATTGGAAACGAAGTATTATAGGGTAAAATGTGTTATTTTATTCCATGAACTTACTTCTTAGCTAGGAGTTATTTTTGTTTGTCAATGTTGTTTGATAAATAAGTACAATCTCTATTTAAACTATTGGGTGTGAAATTTGCACACCTTGGGTCAATGAAGCCCACCTCTTGCTTGGATCGGGTCGACCCTAAGTTTAAATGGGCTCATAAAATCTTCATTTAATAGCTAATGTTGTATAGTCTCGAGAGTTGAGTTTAACCATGTACATAAATATAACACAATATAAAAAAAATTGTTCACTTTTAATGATGGAGTCTATTGGTGGTGATATAGAAATCATAGCAATTGTAGATTTTATTACTAATAATTATGATCGATACTAATATAATAATTACATTCATACCTACCACCAATAACAAAATATATCATCTATGTAAAAGTATATCATATATTGATCATAGACCCAATATTAAAGATGTAGTACTAAACTCTAATTAATAATTAGTAATGAAGTTTATTTTTGATACCTTATATTATTGGTAGTCTCCATTAATGATCATAGTCTATGATTTAATGTTCACTAAAATATTTATTCAATGGAATACAATGATAATGGAAGCTTCTAAATTATCTCAATAGATGCAGCCAAGTCCAAGATTCCAAAGGCAGCAACAACAAATGAGAGCCAAGCTGCCCAATAATAATTATTTTACATTTAAACCAATTAAAGTTATGATATTCAATATATAAATTTAACATAAGCTCAATATTTTAAAGAATATTATGTATAAAATAAAATATTTAACATACATCTACAAAATGGCATGATTAATATACTCCAAAGGTCCTCTTTTTCTTGCACTTTTGTTTGATTTTTCTTTCTTGAATATGATTTTTTTCAATGTATGTCTAATTTCAAAACAAGTTTAATATAATCATGGCTAATTACTTTTAAAAGAGATGTTTGATATGCTTTTTAATTCATAGTTTTGGGTCTAATTAGGTCGGTTGGAGTTTAAAAAGTTTCTAATCCATCATTATATATACAATTATATGCTTAATCTGTCATGCAATATTGGCTAAGTCAAAGCTTAATTAGCTTTTCACATCACCAAAATCTATCTATTTTTCTTAATACCAAGATCTAACATTTAAAAAGTATATTCTAAACAAGTACTTTTAGGAATTTGGTTTTGTTATTATATCTAAAACACAACAATTTAGTATTTATTTTATGAAACTAAACATTGTACAGTACACTTTATTCATATCTGAAGTTAAAATTCACCAAACCTTTACTTTGGCTCTCCACACTACATTTGATCATTTTCCTAAAACTACGTACATACGTCAGAAACTATATTTTAAAAGCTATAATAAGTACACAGTCCCAAACTTAAGTCATATAGTTAAATATTGTGGAAGTTCAAAGAGAAATAAGATAGCAGAGAGAAAGAAAGAAGATGAAGTTAAAGAAAGAGAAACATACCAACTGTCCCAATAAGTAGTTTGTCGTTGATCATGTTGTTGCTGTTGTTGAGATTGAACTATAACATAGGTAGATTGATTATGAGAGTTGTTTGGGGGTAGATATCCTTGTGGAGGGTAAGCTTGGTAGGGAGGATAGGGATAGGAATATCCTGGTGGATGAGGATAAGGAGAATGTACTCGTGGAGTATATAATGAATAATGGGGTTGGGGATTTCCTTGTGCTGGATTATCTTCATGTAGAGGAGGACATGATGGTGGTGGATATGCTCCCACAGGATAACCTAATTCATATGTTCATAAATATTTTAAATAATATATATAGTTTCTAAAATATATACGCCTATATTAAAAATTCAAGAACGTACCTATTCAAATAAACTTATTAAACACGTATCCTCTTACACTTTAAAACTTGATTATTAAAGATGAAAGAATAAGCTTCTCGTCTTTGAAACATTTGAAGTTTCAAAACGTAATTTTAAAGATGATTTGAAGCATTATGTTAAATGAAACCGAAATGAGTTGCGTAAAAAGAAAAACATTTGAAGTAGGGTTCTCATGAAGACCACAAAAAACTGAAGACAATAGTTGAGGCTATATACCTTGAGGAGGAGGAACCCCCACAGGAGGAGGTTGCTGCTCATGATCATGAAAACTCATATGTGAGACTATACTTTTTGATTAATTATTCTTGATCAAAATTAGGGAATTAAACCCCTAATTAAGCCCTCCTTTCCCATTGAAATTGTAAAGCACTTTTTATTTTAATTCTCTTTTATAAATCACTTTTGGTAGAAAGACTTCAAATGATTAGTGGACGTGGAAACCAAAGAGTTTTAATTTATTGCTACTAATGGCATAAATTGTTATTGTTAATTTTTTAAAAATAAAATTATAATTAAAGAAGTGTGCTTGATGTATTCATTTTGTCCTTTTCTAATTACATTGTAACCCAAATTAATCAATATATGGTTTCTCCAATGTCTCATGTAATCTATATAGAACAGCACAATATTGAGAAGTACTGCACCTACATATATAAGATTTATAATTTAAATTTTGGAATATAATTAATTAGAATTTGTGTAGACTTTTATCGTACTTTATATCATTATTTGATCTTTTTCCATATATGTATTGGATGGAATGATTTTTTCTTTCACAATCTTTTGGTGAAAATAAAGTTGACCTCAACCTTTGAAATACATTGTCATTGTCTTGTGCATTATTATCTTCTTGATCTCTATTTAATTATTCTTCGTCTTTTTCTCGGTTTATTGTTTTTTAACTTCAACCATCAAGATGTCTATCTTTTTCTCCACGTTCTCAAACTTACTCAACATGAAATTCGTTATGAAATGTTTTAGTACGAATTAAACTTTATGGCATATCATTTGATTGGCTCTAGTATACTTTCATCTTACTAGTTCCACCCTTCCACCTATATCCTCATCCAATGCCATAATTTTGGCTCAAGTTCAATTGAACCAAAACATGTGTACCTTTAATATGGTCCAAGAGAGTCCAACAATAAATCCAAAATCTAATTAAGTGTGTACAAAAGTCAATTTGATAAGCAAACCAAACCTAAACCCAAAGTGACCTTTAATTTGAAAACTCTATATAGGAAAGCAATTTCCAATCATTTTGAAAGTTAATGTATAGAGCTTAGAGAGAGTTCTAAGAAAAACAAACAATAATGTCCACTAAATTCTTGAAAACTGAAAAACTCTACAAATCAAACCGTGTATCATTCAACCGAAATAATAAAAAAAGTATTTAAATATTAGAAAGATATATAGTACAACCACATTTGCATAAATCAAACATAAACTCAAGTTGTAATTAACTTCACCAAACATGTATTCAAATAGTGATAGATTTGAACTGTAATTTAAAAAATCACACTTGGCATATTTTGGGTAGAAACTGATGAAAACTATAAAAAGGGTCATAATCAAGAAGAAAAGACAAAAGTGTTTAAGTAAAGGCCAAAGTGTGTCCCAATGCTGAAAACTTGAAGAGGCATAAGTGCCCATCTGTGCTCCCTTACTTGGTTTTGTTAAAAGGGTACACAAAGCCTTGCTGTCTAACCATGTGAATATAATATATACACACATATATATGTTGCCCTTTCTCTCTCCTAATTTCCAATTGCTAACCTACCAACCAACTGGCAGTTTTTGATTCATTATTTTCCCTTTAAAACCCTCCCTCCCAATATATATATATATATAGAAACTAAAGTGTTCATATATAGCTCATAAAATTTTCATATTCACTCAATTTTTTGTTTTGTTGGTTGGGATAATGGATCATGGTCATAATTTATTTGTTTCTTCAGATGGGTCTGTGGAATCTGGTTGGACAGTGTATTTGGAGAATTCTTCTTCTTCTTATTTCAGTAGAAGAATTGATGATTCTAATTTTGACGCTCATAAGGATTTTTATAATGATGATGATGATGATGAAGATGAAGAAGTGGATTTGTCTATGGTTTCTGATGCTTCTTCTGGCCCTCAAACTTTCCCGGAACATAATAATGAAGAACTTGTTAATTTCCCTCAAAATTATGAGAACCCTCCGCCGTATTTTTGCGCTAAAACCGCCGGACGGAGTTTGCTAAAAACTGGCCGGAAAATGAAGGGCAGTGGCGAGCGACGACGGCAGGAGCAAACCACGTCGTTTCTTGATGACACTGCTACTTCTGATCCCAACTTCAACTTCAATAATAATTCGGTACAACTTTTCTTTTTCTTTTTAGTAGATCTACTTTTTTATTTTTCTTATTTTTTCTCTCTTTCATTTTATGTTTTTTATTCAAGAAATTATTGATAATAATTATCTAAAATTCTTTTTTCTTGAAGAAAAATCACTATTATTATTTTCTTGTCCATTTTCAAAACAGTACTTAAGTACAATATATATATATATACACTTTAAATTGAGAACTTGGAAGAAAAAAGAAAAGGTTTATCTCAACCTATAGCTTAACTTTTGAACAGTTAATCATAAGATTTGTAGTTTCAATCCCCTTATCTTCAATTTGAATGTATTAAAGAGAAAATAAGAGAGATTTATAATTTTTGTTATTTTTATTTTGGTAACTATTTTATTTTATTTTTTAATTTTTTAAATTAAAACTATAAACACTCCTCCCATCTCTAAATTTGTTGCTTTCTAATTTTTTTTAACACTATCTTTTAAAAAGTAAAATTAAAAATTAAGGCCGTTTTAGTAAACATTTCAATTTTTTGTTATATTTTTTTGGTTTTAAAATTTGCATATTAAAACAAAACTATATATGTTTTTGTTTTCTTGTGTTTTCGAAAACCAAAATGCATTTTTTAAAGAGTTTTTTTCTTAATTTTCAATTTTCTTTTAAAAAAAATGAATAAGTCACCAAACACACTTCTTTTTCATAAACTAATTTTCATCAAACAAACCCTAAACTAATTAGTTTCAAACTTAGCTAAGCTTTTTTTTCTTTTATATTTAGAACCATGCATGTAATTGAAAGGATGTAAAAGGAAATAAATTTAATTTTAGAAAATAGACAAAAAAAAAAATTGTTTGCTTTTTCTTTTTCTTTTTGGACACATCATGAAGAGTTGGTTGTTTTTTTAAAGAGGGGTTAATAATGTTAGAAAGCAATAAATATATATTTTGATGTCCTTGAAAAGAAAACAATAATAAGAATTAATTTTGGTGGTTTTAATTGAAATCCATGCAGGAGAATTCAAGTTACCAAAACCAATTTAACACCATCAGAAAATCCTCTCCATCAGGAAACCAAAGGCAGAAAAATCAGTAATCTCTCTCTTTCTTATAAATAATTATTCATATTCAATCTCTTCAATTACATAATTCATCTACTATGCCATGCATCAACTATAAACTATATACATATATATATTTGAAATTATAATTAATTAACTGTATGATAATTAAAACTTTAGGGTTTAATATATATATATATATATATATATATAGTAGTTTTTCCATAACTTTTATGTTATATTATATTGTAGCAAAAGTTATAAATAAGACTTAAAACTTTAGTTAACCAATCAATATTATTAAGAAATGATGTTATTTGTTTATGTGAGTATTATCATAATATATATAGATTTGTGATTTAATTATAAAATCATTGCTTCTTTAATTAATTTTGTTATGTTTCTTACTATGATATAGGTGGTTTAAAGGGAAGAGATCAGGATTGAGGTAGAATATGATTGAATTTGGGCTTTGTGAAGACTATGAATTTGGCAAGAAGAGTGATGGAGAAATTACTATCATCTCTATATATAAATGTATCAATTTAGGGTTGTGATTTGAGATATCAAATGGGAGTTCTTTTTTCTTTTGAATTTTTATTTTGAACATTGAATTTCTTGTCAATGGGGTTGTACTACTTTTGCTGTAGCCATGAGGAACTGAAAAAAATAACAATTATTATTGTACTAAATGAACATGTGTATGTTTGTAAAGAGAGAATAATTAAGCAGCAGTAATATTTTTTTTGTTTGTGTTATATCCCGACGTTTTTAGAACTTTGCATCACGATTTCTTTCGTAAAAGTGAAATTTTTTGTAGTGAATACCATGCAAAGAGAAAAAGAGAAATTAATGATAAAAAATAACAAAATGGAAAAATTAAGTGTAATGAATTTTGTATTTTAGTGGTCTTTTTATGGAGTGCAAATATCCGTCTATCATTAACTACTTATCATATTTGATGTATTCGCAATATGAAAAGAAAAAAAATGTGCTATGAACTGTTTTTATCTAAATTTTTTTGTTATCTAATGCAATTTTCCTATTTTTTTTAAGGATTATTGTTTCATAATTAATATTAATTTTTTTAAAAATTACTACCATCTATATTAGTAAACATATATACCTAAATGATGACACAATTTTTATTTTTTGTTATTATTTGAATTTTTTTTTGTAAATGAAAACATGCGAAAATATTTACAAAATATAGCAAGTTAATTTACATAGATAAACAATGCTAGACTTCTATCAATATCTATAAGTGTATAATTAATAATCTAATAGCATCATGATCTATTAGGGTTTATAATCGATAGAAAATCTAAAATTTTACTGTTGATAAATATTTTTGTTCATTTTGTTATATTTAAAAATATCTCTTAGCAATTTTAGGGATGGACGTTAATTTAATTGTGTTTTGGGCACAATATTAATAAAACAAATTCATGTATTTTGTCTTGAATTAATTATCATTCTTCATGTTCTTTGTCATGAATAATAATATATATATTTTTTAGTAAGATTATTGTAGATGTGAGAGAGATCAAATTTCACATTTCAATTACATAATTAATTTAGTTCACTTTCACACACATTTTTTTAGTTCAAATTGTTGTCTTAGTTATATGTGCTATTTGAATTAATACTCAATTTGAAAAAGGTTCATTTTATAAGAATTAAAATTACAAAAAAAAAAAAAAGAGACTATAAATAAATACAAAAAACAAAATAAAACAAGAGGTCACTCAAGCAAATTGAATGTACATAATAAAACGTTCAAACTCCAAACTCAAACTTTTTTTAAAAAAATAGAGACTAAACATATACAAGAATTTAATATAGAATAATAGTACTTTTTTTAAACATAATCTAAAAGTTATTTACATATATGAAATTGAAAAACTTAACAACTATTTAGTATATATATAACTAATTGAGGTCTATACACTGTTTTATCTAATAAACACATCACTAACTAATATCTATCAATGATGGAAAAAACGTTCTCTACTTTTTTAGTAAGGTTTCAACTTAGATTACTTGACCGTATCTTATTGCACAAAGAGTAATATTTTCTTTGAAACAAGTTTTCTTGTTTGTTTGGAGGTAAGATCGATATATAGGCCGACTCGTACAACAATGTGTTTCATGTTTTATAACCGTTTTCATTTATCGTTTCTAAAAAATGGGTAAAATTGGGGAAACTACCTTGATTTGTGTACGTTTCTCCTTATATTTAAATGGTTGGTTTTGTTAGTAAAGTTAGTTGTTTTTGCCTGAGGAGTGCATAGTTGTTCTTTTATTTGAATACCTAATTAAAACTAAGATTGGTTGGAAATATCAAGAGTTTCGATTTTATGAAATTATGGATAGAAATTGAAATTTTGAAAAAAATTATGAAAATTGGTAGAAATTATTATAACTAAAATGATTTTGATTGTGACTTAAATAGACTATAGTATTGAGTATTATTTCTATTCGTAAACGATGTTGTAGTGTGAGAGAATGATGAACTTTTGAGCACTTAGAGGATGAACAAATGTGAGAGAGCATGAGAATATTGTTCGATAAACTATTGATACACGCCAATATTTCACTTGAAAATTTGAATTTTTGACCTGGTGTCTCATATATATACTAATGGTACACCAATGTTTGAAATCAATTTTGAATTGATGTTGACGACGCACCTACTCATTAATAATTCCATACTCAAAAATTTATTTTGTATTAATGTTGGTATCATATCAGTAAACTATTGTATATACTTGTTTAGTTTTGAATGATAGACACTCATACATATCTATAACATTTTTCTAAAATAATATTTGTTACTTCATCCATTTTTTTCTTACTAGTTTGGCCACCTTTGTTTACATAGTTTAAATATACTTGAGTTATATATACAATATAAGAAAATAAATAATATGCATTAAAATGGCTTGAAAATGAATTTTTAAATGTTATTATTATCGAATACAAATACTACTCTTTCGACACAAAATTAATAACGCAATTCATTTATGTTTCCATCCTTCGAAATATATAATATATAACCTCGTTAGTATAGATTCAATTACATTCTTTCAAACTCTTACGATCTCGATTAATTTAATTATGTCATACCCTTTCTAAACTCGTCTCACGTTCGAAAAACAAACTTGGAAAAGTATTATAAATTTAGCAAATTTCTCTTAGCTTGTATTGAGCTAAGGAACAAAAATCATAAAGTCAACTTATGTCATTATTATTTAGTCGCTGCCAAAATTTTATGGATCAAAAGCATGTAAACTTAAAGGAAAGTGATATATGACCCACAAAATTTAGACGCATACACATGTTTATACATATAGATATCTATATATATACTGAATACAAAACAAAGAAATGATGGATAAATATCAAATTTTGTTAGGTGGGATTTTTGCAAAATTAATATATATATACATATATATAAATGCTTCCTTTAGGGTTGAAAAGGGCTTATGTTTGAAATAGGACAAAAGAGATCAAAGCTGCATGAGACAAGATGATGATAAGGTGTAATGGTGATGGGCAATCTGATCCAAATTTAAGTACACAGAAAGAAAGAGGATGGAACATCCTGCTCAATATATATATGTGTGTATATATATATATATATATATATATATATATATATATATAGTTTGATTTGAAATTAAAAAAATGAATGAACTGATCCATTTTCATTGTACCATATATATATACAAATCAATATATGATCAGTAGAGGTAGCCAAATTTGAAAACCCTTTTATGTATGTTATTTGGGACTTTGGCATTAAGATAATGGTTTTGATCACAAATTGAGGTACTTAAGTTTGAAATACAAAGTTCATGTGTTTATGAGATGTTATTATGTGTACAGGTTTTTGTGAAAGTATATAGTAATAAATTATAAACTCTTTTGGAATAAGTAATTGGTTATTATAATCTTGAGTATTTGTATAGATTGTTTTAACTTGAATTATGATAAATGTTAGAATAGTAAACACTTCAATAAAACGAAAATATGATTTATTATTTAACTTTTTGTTTTGCAAAGAAAAATATCAATAATGAGCTGTGCAATGATTGAAGAGTAATAGAGACAAAGTTTCAATAAAATATCAGTAAATTAATAAAAATAATAATAACTATTCGATCTTTGATATATATATATATATATATATATATATATATATATATATATTTATATAGTTTTAAATGTTGGGTTTGTTTTATACTTTTCGTACCAATTTTTTTAATAATGATTTTCTTCTGCCTTACGAAATCTTTTGAATTATTAACCAAAATTTGTAAAGAAAACAAAGTAAAACCAAAAATTAAACAAATGGGATAAGTTTGAATTAATCATTTCTAACATCACAGTGGAGTTGAACTGCTTTGAAGGTTGTTAATCTCCTCGATGAGGAGTTTTCAAAATCTGTCTCAACAGTGTCTTCTTCTTTGAGGAGGTTAATCCAATGGGACAGTTTAGGGTTTCTGTTCTCTCTTCTATGTGAAGCAGTCATACAATCTTCTGTCTCATTCCCTCTCTAAAATTTTCGTATTATAGTTTCCACCTTCCATGAAAAGTATTTTAGTTGATCTTAGTCAAATGATAACAATAGTAATGATGATAATAACAATTTACTTATTATTTGTTTGTGATTAGAACTTACAAAACGTAAAACATACCAAAGGAATAGAAAAGTTGGCACTTGTATTAATAGTGTGTTAGGTTATGTTGACAAGGAGAAGAAGAACAATTTGTTATGTGAGAGAAAAAAATTATAATACATTTAAAACTTTAGGGTAAAAAATGTAATAACACAGACGTCATATTCAACATATTTTAACAATTCTTTTTGTGCTTGATCAACTTTTTTTTTTTTGTAACTATCTTTTTTATAATATGGATAAAAAAGTGTGGATTAAAAATGAAAAAACTTAGGGTAAAAGAAGTGTTTTATCTCACTTTAAATGTTTAAAAATTAAAAAACAAAAAAAAAATCAATTGTTACCCCAAAATTTTGAAACAAAAATAATATAGATTTGAAAAAGTAAGAGTATTTAAATGTTTATTTAAGACAAAGTAATTAATTAGTACGACTAAAAATGAAATCGCATTAGAAAGTTTAAAGATGTTAAGACAAGAAAAAAAAGATAAACAATTGAAAATTAAAACAAAAATTTACGTGATTGAGTAACAATATGCTAGCTACGTTTACTAAGTAGACGAAAACGTTTATTACTAAATAAAAGTTGTTAGAATTTAGATTACATTGGTGTTTCTATAATTCGTTTAAGAATCCAACCATGGTTGGAAAATCAATACCTACAAAAACGATACACGAGAGCGTTTTCATTATATAATTTAATTTATCTAATACTAATAGAGGTTTATGAAGGTAGCATGTCTTATCATTATTATCTATCCTAACATTTTGTTATATCTAGAAATATATTTTAAACAATTTGATGGTGGGGGAGAGAAAAGATATTATGCAAATGCATGAGAAAGAAGAGAAGTATAAGAATGGACAGAAAGAGTTAAAGAAGTATGGAAGAGACATGTATTGCCTTTAGAACCACCGCCAAAGGACACAACCAACGATTCATTTCTATAAATATAATTTGGATCTCAGAGGCAAAAAACAAAGGCTAATGCAAACACAATACACTGCAGCAGATGTTTGGTAGTGTGTTGTTTGTGTTTATGGTGACAAAACCCTTAAACCCCATGGGGAACATAATGCCACCAAATTGCCCCTATTGCCAATTGCATCCATATATCCCTGCCATTTTGCAGGCTCTCTCCCATAACTTTTGCTTTGTTTCATCTCTTTTCTTTTTCTTCTTCTTCTTTTGTGTACTGCCACATTCCAGCTGCATACCACCAGTACCTACCTAGGGTGTTCTTCCATGTCTCCAATAACCTAATTATATGTTGCTACCATCCCCATCTTTATCATTGAAAAGATGAGGTGACTATGCCATCTTTGTAAGATGTATATGAGTGGTTTTTTTTCTTATTTTTGTTGTCAATTGAGTTTTAAGTTCAATTCATTTATGTTTATCGATCTAATATGGTATATCAAATGATTCTATATGTAAGCTTAATTATATAGATCTATGTAGACGTAAAGAGGTGTTATTTTGAAAGAAACGTGTTGAAGCTAAGGTTCTTTCATATTGGAGAAGATGGAGACCTCACAATCTATATATATATAAGATATGTGAGTTATGTTAATTCTTTCAAATATATGTTTCATTGGAGCGTATAAACCACTATTGCAATACCACCTTCCAAGAGGGTTTTTTTTTTTCGTCGTGGATTAATTAGACATTCTTTGGTAATCAATACAATTACTTCGATTACACTCCTTGCATAATGATCAAGCCGATTAATGTCATGTAAAAACTTGAGAAAGTGCTAATATCACATCATCATTCATGGTAAAATTGGACATATCATGAAACCCCATCTTCTTTACATAAAGTCATTGTCGTCTCATTTAGTGAGTAGATAAAGGCAATGTTGACATTCGATCGAAACCCTTTGACGAATTTGGTTTATTTTTTATATTTGCTCAATCTGTTTACAGTTTTGACAATAATTTAGCTATTTTCTACCATGATCCTAAGCTATATAGTAGCTAGACCACCACCATCGTTCATAACTTGCGTTTGTATAACCTAGATTGTATTAACACAATCTTGACTTGCTCCTACCACAAGTTGAAATTCATTTATTCCGTCAAATTTCCTCCACTTCAAACTATATATTCACAAATATTCACAAATACCATACAACACGTTTCAAGAATTCTATTTTAATGTGAAGTTCAAAAAGTGTTGCAACCACAAAGCATATAGTAGAGATATTATTCAAGAAATTGTGAATCTAAAGCTCTAATACCACGGGTTAGAAAAATATCTTTCATTATATATCAGATGACTAAGCAAAATAACAATAGATAAATTAAAAGAAAGCAAAGAACACAAAAAATTTCCACTTACATAATTATCTCCCAAATTATAACAACATTCTCTTAAAGCATTATACCACTTACATAACCGAGTCAATCAACGAAGCTTAAAATATTTCAAATTAAAATAATTAAAAAAAAGAAAAAGAATAGACCTCATCGAGAGATCATTACTTTATGATATGAGACAGTTGTACTACGCTCGAGTTTTGTGAGCTTTTCTTAAGCCATCCTATTTGGGCTTGGACTTTGAGCGTTTTAGCCTTATTATTTGAATTTGGGCTTAATCTCTTTACTTTTTTATTTGGACAAATAGTCTAAAACAAGTACGTAAAATTACAAGATTGTCTTATATAATAAAGTAAGGATATTACAATTTTACAAAAACAAAAAAGGAATTAGAAAATACACAAATATAATAATTAAAACAAAATATATGAACTCTAAGAATGATGTTAGTAGGACTAGACAGTTATCGTAAATAACCATAAACAATTAAATATGCAAGATCGATACTTAATTTCTTGTGACGTTATATATAGAAAATAGTATTACAAGATCATATCATATATCATATGGTAATTATATTTTTGATATATAATATAATGTGATTAATTACATGATTAATATAGAATTTCGTTGTTGTCTTTTTTCCATTTTTTTCATAGTTTGTTTCATATTTGGATGATAATAAAGTATAGATTGTAGTAAAGTTAGTTGTGTTATGGTAACACATCGTCATCTCTAACCCGATACCGTTGTAAAAGGCACGCACAATTGCTTGTGTTTTTCCAATTTTCTTATAGTTTTTTGTGAGCTTTTTTTTTAAAATCTCGCACGTTGTCGTTAAGATACACATGGCCATTTGTAATACAATATGTCATAAATTTAATAATTTATAATTTTGTTGTTGACTTGATAATAGTGATGTAGTAGTTGATGAAAGAACTGAGTTAACTCTACAAGTCGAATCAAAGAATCAGTAAAAGCATTATGACCAATCCATAGATGAAAGCGGACTCTATGTGTCATGTGAAGGTCGTCAACATACCCTAACGCCATGGACCATAATAGATGAGATATGCTTGAGTAGTTAAACACAACTTCAATTCATAGCTTGGGTTTGTCGATTCATAACGCTAACGGTTAAAGTGATTAGTAATTATCAAATTAATTATTCAAGAGAATTAGTTACCCTAAGTGGCTATTGTGAACCATTTTTCTATATAATCAAGATGATTCAAGGTAATTGGATTACACTAAAATACAACGAATTCTCTATATTCACTAATATCTCCTTCTACGCTATATTATGAACTTGATCGTTGGAGTACTAACCGTGACCCAAGCACCACATTGGTACAAAGTATTTTTACTATGTAGGACGCTTGTTCAATTCCTCCTAAACATCGTAAACTTACCATTGGTAATACAAGTTTCAACATATCAACAAAGGAAAATTATCGATTTAAATCCTTCATTACAATTACCTTTTGAAGATCATCCATGCATTAATTCTCAAATCTGTATAGACTTCTTCAAATTTCGATTTTACAAAATGAGCCGTAAGAGCAAATGCATGGACAATTCCCAAATTATTATACATAGCCTAAATTGATTCATTTATAAAAAATTAGAGGGTTAACTGATACAACTATAAGTTCCACATACAAATTTTCCAAATGAAATGTAATTGACAGTCGAAATCGATACACTTGTAAAAGTATAATCCGATACAAACTCTAAAATTTACGATATACATAGATTTAAAATATTTACAAAATGGACCAAATTTAAAATGTTAGTTTCCCAAATATTGGTTTTGACTTATGAATTGATCCATTTAGTAAAAACGAACTAAACAAAGAAAAATAAAATTCCACAATACTTTGTCATTTTAATTTTCACACTACGATTTTACAAGTGAAGCAAATTATTAATTAATAAAATTAGAGGCATGAATTAATTAAGACTATTGTTATAATAGTTATGGTAATTAAACTAAAACTAAAAAGTGTATACTCTCGTACTCATTCATTTACTTCGTTTAAGCCACTCAACAATACCTTTTTCAGCTTCGGAAAGTTCGTTCTTGTTCTTCACCGATCCTTCCACAAACTCAAAATAATCTTTGTAATTTCGCTTGTAGTAACTTTCCAATCTCTGCTAAAATTACAAAGTTAATTTTGTAACATTATCTTTAATCCATTAGAAAATATAGGGTAAATTACCAAAGAAAAATTACCTCCTTGTCATTCTTTTCTTTGTTCTCTTCAGACTTCTTGAGGTACCCTAAAGTACAAAACACATAATAATTTGATTTGTAAAGAAAATGCCACTAATTACAGGAAATTGTACTTATTATTAAACACTAAACATATTATTAAAAATCTATCTATAATTAAACAATACTTACAAATATTTTATATTAGTAAACACTATTCTAATATAATTATTTATTTAAAAAATTACAAGTACATTATAATTATTTCAAATTTTGTAAAGAAAAAATCAGGAATCCCATTAGCAAAGTGATGAATAATTCACCAAAAATCATTTCGAATTTATTGATAGAAATAAAGAAAAGATTAAATTTTGATAAATTTGAAATGATTTTTTTTAAATAAATAAATTTGGGATGTTCTTGAAAAGAGCAAAAGAAAACAGATGAAACTAAGTTGGATGCTTCTTCTCCCAAAATCAGACTTCAGAAGAAGAAGAAAATGAATATTTAGGGAAGAAAACTAAGGAACAAATAACAATTTTTCGAAAACAAAACACACAATTGATGAAAGAAGAAGAAGAAAGGTAGTTTAGAGAAGAATGCACCACTTTTTAGCAGCTCTGTTCTGGAGTCGACCGTGGAGGCGGCGGCGGCGGAGGCGGGGGCAAGGGTGGACAAGAGGAGGCTTCTTCTTCCAATTGGTGAAGAGACGGTGGCGGTGGCGGTGGCTTTGTTTCTTTGAACGGATTGAACGTTGGAAGAAGCAAATTTGTTGAGAGTGACGGCTAAGGCCATGAGAATGCTTTGGCCAATGGAACTCATGGGGAGGAGAGTTTGAGGATGAGGTTGAACAAGAGATGAGGCTTTCTTGGTCACATATAACAAAAGTTCTAACAAAGCTTAATACTTTGTGATTTATTCACCTATCTCCATCTATTTTGGTAAAAAATCAAACTTACTTTTTAGATTTGTTTTACTTGTGTGCATTTTGACGATAGTGGAGTATGTTCATTCAATTGCATTTAGAAATTACGCCATATCATTATTATTCTATGTTATCCTTGAGGTTATTAACATTATGTTAGTGTTCTATAGGAAGAATTGATTTTTGACATCTTAAACATAAACGTAATAGTAAATGGTAATGGTAAATGTAAAGGTAATAATATGTTATAGCTAGCTATCCTATTTTCATTTATTGTTTTTGTGGGTTACGATGTCTTTAACTTTTTAAAAAACCAATTTTGTGTTCTTGTAAAATATACTTATCTTGTTCATTTATAGAAAAAAAAAGGTATGATCATTTTAGAGAAAAGTAATTTTGACAATGACAAAAGTGAACTTTAACCATGTCAAAATTATTCAACACACTTTTATCGATTGAAAAGACACTTGAGTTCTAGTGCACGATCTTAAAATTTTTGAAAGTAAAAGACCATACCCTTATTTTGTTTAATACCAAAAAATGTTTTTCACTTTAGATGAAAGGATATTGAATCACGACATCATTATATTACTAGACACTTATTGAAAGTGACCATAATTAATAGATGTAAAAGTAGTAATCAATAAAGACCTACATTGAAGATGAATTATGTAAAAATGTCTAAATAGATGCAAATTACTTTGTATATAGCAAATAAACACAGAAATTAGTGCATTATAATTTCCTATATAGTGTCGGTAAGTAAGTAATTTACTAAAAACCGTAAGAAGCCTTTTAGTAGATTGAGAAAGAAAAAATTTGAACTATTGAAAATTTTCACAATTTCTTGAATTAAATAATAAACAAAAATCTAGACAGAATTAATTTTTTATAGAGATTTAAGAGTGATTTTTAAAAAGTTAAAAAAATCATACATCATGTCCAAAATCACTCTCTCAAACTTTCTTCGATTATTTAGAAGTCACTCTAAAAACCAAATGAAACGTTGTAAATTTTTATATCTATGCAACTTATACAATTAAGTTATATCTACCAGCGGCAAGGAAACAGAGAATTCAGCTTCTAAAAGCTTCACCATATTTCAACACAGTAGAATAATACATGATATCGAAATATATAAATATGTATTAAACATTGTATTAATTTATACTCTTTTTTATCAGGCCAACCACGCTGTTGGCAGCACGTTTCCGTTCTACTACTCGAGCAGACGTTTGTGCTTGCACCAGGCAATGGCAATGACATACAAGAAGATTGTTCCTGTAGCACCACCACCAACGGTCCACAGGAACTCTGGCATGCCTGCCTTTTCGGATTCAAATAGTTCAATATGGATGTTCATCCCGAAGATACCTGCAACCACGACAAAAGCGCTCACGACAAGGGTTGCTGTAGTCAACATTACTCCCATTTGTAGAAGATGGTTCTGCTTGTCATCCAGCATTATGTTGATGTAATCTTCTGTGTCATCTACATACTCCCTCAGCTTAGAATGGATAAAAGAGTGTTAAAACTAGACAACACTATTGAAAGGAAAAAACCATTGTTCAAAGAAAGATTGCTTTTCAATGAAATATACTGTACTATCAAAACTTTTACTAGTGGTTTTCTATGGTTTTTTTATAATATAATTCCAAAATTTCCAGTTAAGTAAACAAAATGATTTATAAAAACAAAATTTAAAGTTGTATTATGGTGTGGCAACATTGTAACTCTAGTTCGTTTTTCAAATTTGACAAGTAAAGAAACATGTGTAATGATATTGGGTAACATTCTCATTTGATAACAATTTTGTTTTTTGTTTTCAAAATTTAAGTTTGTCTCCTCCCAATTTCTCTATTGTGATTTTCATTGATCTTAAAAGACACTTGAATTTTTAGTCAAATTCTTAAAACAAAAACTATTTTTTACAAATCATAGAAACCTTGAGTAAAAGTAGTGTTTATAAACTAATTTTCAAAAAACAAATATTGAAAAAACAAATGACAAATGGTTATCAATGGGCCAAAATGGTAAATAAATATTTCACTTTTCTAAAAGTTAAAACCATATCTACTTTTCATGTTACGTAGAGACATCTTTCAGAATAAGGATTGGGTAAGAGTAGGTAGCATCGAATCGATATAACCTACGATTTCAACTTTAATGAAGTAAATTTTGGTTGCTACTAAGGTTAATGCTAAAAGGAGGTGGAGAATTCAAAATTTATTTTCTTTCGGTAGTGTATGCAAAATCACCTCGTGCATAAAGCAAATCTATTGACTTCTATGCTTCGAAAACAATATTTCTTTGAACAGACTAAAAAATATCGTCCCTTGTAACAGGTTGCTCTACTAGTTTAGCCTTTTCTGCAGTTAAAATCATGTTTTCCTACCCCAAAACACATGCGAGTTAGATTTATTACTTATTCGCAGGACAATTTTCATTTTATATTGACCAACAAAATCCTTTTAGGTTAAAACAAGCAGAACATCTTCAAAATAAAACGGTTCACGTGGATGAAAGGAAACATTGTTTATTGTGCGTACCGTGGAAAGTTTGTTCAGTGTACCATCAATTTGCACAAAGTATGCCTCCAATAGCATCTCAAGTTCCTCCACATCGAGGTGTTTGCTTATAGCGCTATGGGTAGTGCTTGTCCGCGTCCCATGGCTGTCCCTGCCCACGTGTGATGCACCAAACAAATGATCCTGGGAAGCATCCATATTGCCATCATAATTAGCAGAGATTCCACCACCGTCCATTGATATTTCAGTCGGACTACTGAGAAAATCGGAACAGAAAGCCATTTGGAAACGCAGAAATAAATGAAAACAACAAAAATATAATAGATATCTGTGATTCTGAATTTAAGGTGACATAAGACATGACTCGTGCCTGTCATCTTTGCCTAATTGCTGATCGTCTTCTTCCATGTCATCTCTCTCAGGAATTGAGGAAGTGGAAGAGTTCTCAAGTTGTTGCTGAACCATCTTCTCTGTTAAGTACATCTCAGCCATATCCTCATCATCATCTAGTAAGTGTTCTAATTCGTCCCGCACCTGTAAACACCCATAGCATTCCCACGAAAAGCCTAGTTAAATAAAAGAAAAAAAGAATTTCTCAAAGATAAAGTAACTGAACCACACAAACAGAGGAAATGTGCCATGACTAGCAATTAAATCTAGTAACCTTTTGAACTCGTCCAGTTATTGCAACCAGTCGACTTTTGATCTGACGCACTCGTTCCAAATTGAGAGTACTGATCTTAGAAGTCAGCTTATCCAAAGCTGGGTGAGCCTCTAGCTCCAATGTATCTGCCTGGTACAGGAGATGACAAGTAAGGAGTTAAGAGAGGTACAATATATATCTGCTAAATAGAACAAAGAGAACGAAACTAGATAAAATAAACAAAAATGTAAACATTCATACTTCGCTTTCTAAGCAACTGCAAGCAGCTTCAAGGCATGCCTCCAAAGCAACAAACTCAAAAGGAAGAACCTTCAATCCCTCCCGATTTTCAAGACCTTGTTTCATGCTTTCCTTCCCCTCCTCCTCTTCAGCCTGTGGAAATCCTTGGTATGAAGGAGGACTTTGAGTCCTTGATCTAGGCTCCTCTAAGTCATACAGATTCCTCCAATTAGAATCATCGCTAACGCCCTCCTAAAACATTGTAGATAGTTAAACACAAATAGCACCCTCAATGCAAGGAGATTAAGAAATGAAATACTTTGAGTAGAAGAAACTAAAGTATTGTTTGATTGACTGGTAATAACGTGTCCTTGATAAAACGTTGAAAGAGATAAAAAGATTTCCCCAGTGACAAATGAAAATCAAACCTAAGAAGGATAGAAGTTCAAATTTCCAATATAAGTTAAAAAAGAACCACCCAAAGTTCCAAGCATCAACTAATGTTTGCATTCAAAGTCTAAGAAGACAGTTAATTGACTTGATTATGCATCTCTCCATATTAGAAACTAGCTACTACTACATTGCACAACATTTAACCGTGATCGCTGAATTTCACATCATATCAGTTAAATAACCGAGTTATCAGAGACTCACTCCTTGATTTATGCCTATGACTCACACCCACTAAACCTAAGAAGCTTCGCCAACCCCAAAAGTTATAAATTAAAACCGTAATACCTCATTCTCCAAACATGAAGGAGAAGCTTCCATATTATGACATTAAACCCCACTCTTGATATACTCTACATATGACTGAACAACATGAGTTGTTTAGAAACGGTCCTCCAACCCACTAAAACATGCACTATACTGAAGGGTGAACAAAACTCAACAAGTTCTTCAAACCAAACAGAAAAGCTAGCGCAAATGGATATAAAGGAAACTAAGAACCCCATAATCAGTTTTCACATCAACCAAACTAGGAAGAACATCTGCATTAATTTTCAGCAACTAAGTTGAAACTGTAATTCGAATTCAAACCTGAGAGGCCTTAGTGGCTTGATGGTGCCGCAATACCCGCCTTTGAAGCTCATCCACAAAGGGGGTTACAGACGGATCCCTAGCATTCAACACGAACACATCTTGAGCAGTGATAATTGCTTTGATGTGCTCCAAATTGATCACAATCGCTTTCTCACGGCCAAGAACCGTAGATGGATACGAGAGCAACGGATCGAGAATCCGAAGGTCCCGCGCCGGCAGACCGGTCCGCCGCATAATCGCATGTTTTCCGGCCTCAACCACCTGAGCTCCGCCGGTCGAGTCCAGAAGTAGCCATGGTCGGACTCCAGTTCCCTTCTTCCGAATTCCGGGGCCTAAGGGAATGTTCATTCCAGCGATATAAGAGCGAACTGGTTCGTTTTCGTCATCGGGTCCGGCGGGACCCGACTTGAGTGGGTGAGAATGTTGTCCCCGCATGGAACTCCGCCGGCGGCAATGGCGGATCAACCTTGGGATTTAATGAAACTTATTGTGCCACGAAATCAGATGCTTGATTTTACTCTTTGCTTCTCTGTTTAGAGAAGAAAACTCATGGCGGGTTGTGGAGCCTTATTATTTTTACTTTTATGGAATATATGCCCAAAATTAAATAAAATAGAAAAAAATTTCTTCTAACCTATTTTCATGCAATTATGACTCGAGATTGAATAAGTCTTTCATTCATGTTGGCCAATATCTTCTTTTCCAAAATCGAATAAAATAAAGATAAAATTCTTTCATTTATGACCACCTTAGTATTACTAAGGCTAGAGATCATCAATTAAAATGGAGTATAAGATTGTCTTTCATCTTAAACCATCTCGAGATATAATTCTTTTCTCTTGGATATCTCAAAACGGTATGAAACGTATATAGAAGTTTTTTTTCATTTTCAAATATTATTTGTAAATATTCTAAAACAAAATTCCTTTTATTTTTATATTTAGTATTAAAGACATCGGAAATATAAAAGGAATATATTGACGTTTACTTAAATAAAAACTGAATTTTACTGCCTTTCCATTTAAACTTTTACCAAAATTGGAGCATTTAGGTAACGTTTTCTTGCTTAGGTGTAGAGTAGTTTTCTTCTTTTTGCATTATTTTATGAATGATATTTGATTGTATTTCTACTTGAGGACACATAATCAATCGCTATGGTTTCATTTACAAAGCAAAGACATATAATCACATGTTGATCCCTTTCTCTAGTAGCAAATAGGGATAGGTTCAATTAGTTGGTAAGTTGTGAACATCAACAAGCAATGATTAATTAATTCTAATTAGGCTTTTCATATTAGTGATTCATCTTAGCAAATTCTTTGATAAATGCAGTTAATCCATATTAATTATTATGCCTGTTTTTCATATAATTAAATTGGTTAATTTGATAATCAAACTCTCACCTAACCTAGTTCAAGAGAGTTGACTAAACTTAGATGATACAGAATTTATAGTGTAAATAACACAAAGTTCGAAAAAGTGATCCTAATACATTGAAAAAAGGCAAAGGGAAGTAATGGCTATTGCATTCATATCAAATTTTAACCATGTAATTTGCTAAAACAAAAATGCATTTCAATTCAACTACCATAAATGCAAGCAAAATTCTCTACTACTCCCAAGATATCAATACTATCTATGTTTACACTATAAATTTTGTCTTCATTAATATCTATGGGCTTACCATATTTTTAAAAGCAAATTGAGATGACACTGAAAATTTAGTATAGGAAATCTTCCTCATCATACACAATTGTAATCTTCCTCATGAAGTCCCATCATCATCACAGACCAATCCTCAAATAGATTATACCCCAAAACTCAAATGCTCATGCTATTGAGGCTTTGAAGTGGTGCTGATTTTGAAGCTACCCCGTGATCAGTGAACGTAAGAAGTTAGAAGTTACTAGAATGGATTCTAGTTTTCTAAGTGGAAACTTTTTTGAAATTTAATGATAGAAACTACCATTGTCAGTTGATCTATTTAGCAAACACCAACGCAATAATTTTGTATGAAGAATATTTTCACCATACACATCTTGAGAAAGAATGATAGAAACTACCTTCATTGTTAGTTTTGCTCTTCTAAGTGAGAATTTGAGTTTGACAAATTACATTATTTCCTAGAAAATTTTAAGGAGCATCAAGAGTAATATAGGAGAAACGTATACTAGAAGCAACATCTCGTTTACAAAATTTAAGAAACTCTACTTTGTGGAATAAACCGAACTTTTAGATGAGAGGAAAGTTTTGGGATAGAACACAGTGGATGGATAAAGTAAAAATCCAATTTGAAGAAGAGACGTGTTTGTAAACTAATTCTTAATAAGTCGAACCGGCATGTACCTTCTTCGAGCTGGTTAACGAAAAATGCAACTTGTGGAATTTAAAAGATGCAACTCTGTAGGGTTGCATACCATTTATTCCAACATGTCGCACTATGTTCATCATTGCAGTAAATCAGTAAATAGAATTAAAACAAGTGTAAATTAGTGGGGAATGTCATGGTTTTGGATGGGTTAACTTTCATGAGTAGCTCTGATATGCAAAGAGTACTAGAAAAAAATGAGTAGCATCTATTAGGTCAAGAAGAAATGAAGCAATAAACTGATACAAGTATTTTTTCAAGATCTCTACATGATGGCAATGTACTTTTGTCCATTCAATAAGAAGAAAGGTAAATTTGTATGAAATATATTCAGTCTTATTTTCTTGCCTCTTCTGTCTTAGGTCCATAAACTATGAAATGTTTTATCCTAGTCCTCAAACTTGGACTGTTATTGATATTAACTTTTTAACAAACGATTCAATAGAAACTTGATATAGGTACACATCTTGTGTGCATTTACCTAAAACATTTATGTAGATAAGGGTTTGAGTCTCATATAGTAGACTAGGAGTCAGGTACCTAAAATAATGGTATTTAATATTACCTTCAAAATATATTTCACGTTCTAAATTTTAGTTCATTCCTCGAAGTAAAATAAACTAAATAAAGATTGCAGGAAAATCTGATTTATCAATACAGAAATATATGTCGAAGTAAAATAAACTAAATAAAGATTGCAGGAAAATCTGATTTATCAATACAGAAATATATGATGGTCGACGGCTAACCTGAAAGGAAGATTAACAGTTGGAACTTTTTGAGTCAGACCATAACATGAGGGTTGATAAGATTGCGACTGTTGCAGTTTCAACACGAAGTCGATAAGGGCCAAGACCAACTGCAATTGCTCCAGCTTCTTTCATCATGTTCACCTCTTTCTCGGTGAAGTCTGAAGAATAAAAAAGGGGGAAAAGATGAAGAAAAAAAGAACGGCATGGCACTGGATGAAGAGAAGTAAAGGATTTCTTGATATTCTCCAGCATGAAGGGGAAATATCATTCAAGTACTAGTTAATGTCACTAACAATATTAAAATGATCTGGTACCCCAAACAATTGTTTGCATTACATTAGCCACTGCTTTCCACGGATTATTATTCCGTAGGTGGACAATTAACAATAGATAAGATAGGTAATTTTCCATGCACGATAAAATTCCTATTTCCTGGTAAAAAGTATGAAGTATATGAGCTATTACTCTATTTCTTGGGTAGATTAGTTTGACGACAAATACATCCACCACAGCCAAAATTTTGACATACTGATGGACATTTAAATCCATCACAATGTTTTTTAAAAAAATGCTATTCACGACAGATCACAGAATGCTGAAATTTGTAAGACTTTAATATGCCTCTTCATTAGAATGTTGAAACACTAACTACACTAAAAACCACTTATTAATATTGTAGCAAAATTGCACTCATCTTGAAAAAGCAGAAGTACAATATAAAATATACCTCCTTCAGGTCCGATAACTAAAAGCCCACCAGACTCTATTTTTGTTGAAGCTAATGCACTTACAAGCGGCGTCGCTTCTGCAACTGCTACAAAAGATAGCTTCGTTTCATTAATCTACAGGGAACAAAATAAAACCAAAGCGATTATGAAATTAAGTTAAAGAGAAGAATTTGTAGTATAAAATGCTATGCAATTCTTTTGTATTTTCTTCAGGCCAGGATTCCGGTTCCTAGGCTGCTTTTCTCCTCTGTATCAATATGTCTCAGTTGCTTATCATTTATTAACATAATTACTAAAAGAATAGAATAATCGTTTATGAAAAAGGCCACATCAAGTGGACATTATAATGAATTACTTTTAAGATGGATATACAACCTTGAATCTCAGAATGTTGAAAATTTCAAGAAAACCATGGAAAATGAAACCATTTCACCTAATCACTAGTACAGGAAGTACTTGACCATTTGTTGAAGAAATATGCTTAATTCTATATCGCAAATGTACATGAATCGTGATTCTTTTATGATTTTGTTTATTAGCACAAGGGAAAAGTTGGATTGCAACTCACAAAGGGCAAAAGACCATCAATTTTCAAGGGAGAATTCAGATTCATTTGGTGCAGTCTTTGACCTGCAATGAAGGTTGCGTAAATTTTCCAAACGTAATTAGACGTCAAGCAACAAACCAGATTGAAATGTCTCAAATTCCCACTCCAAAGGCAAAGAAACTTAACTTGAATAATGACTCACATTGTTTAGTTGCTGCCAATGCGATACGTTCAAATCTTTGTACCCGGTTATCAGATATGGTAGGGCAACGTTCTGTTAGCAGAGGAGTTACACTGCTAGCACCCAGTTCCTAAATAAAGAGAAAAGGCAGCAAGAAAATTAGGAAGCAAAATTTTTTATTTTGCATCACCTTAGTCTACATTTACTCACCGTACATTTTTCAACAAGCCAATCAGCACGACCGCCCTTTAGAGTACCTAAACAAAGGCAGTTAATTTCCATGCCAAAGAATAAAAGATGCAGTAACAGTTTAATGATTCCTCATAAGAATCTTACCGCATGCTGCAAATACATGCCATTGTGTGCTTTGAGGTAAAACAGATTTTGGTTCTTCCATAGCCAGAATCTCAAGTCCATTGACACGAATGTTCTTTATGCTCCCTTCAACTAAACCTCCATTTCCATTGAACAGCTCCACCCTTGAATTTACATCCAATTATCATAAAGATAACAAACATATAAATAGAGAAAAGAATCCACCCAGTAACCCATATGTCTAGATAATAACAAACGGTTTTGCTGTTGACTATTAGAAGTAGTACCTATCATCAGTTTTCAACCTCAATACTTTAGTCATATGCCAGACTTCATCACCTTCTAGACGAATAACATCACCCTGGATAATGATGAAGCATATGATATGAGAGCAGTTCCATTTCCACAATCTAACTTTACAAAACTATCAAATCAAGTAATGCATTAAGCTTACTACAGCATGACATTACACAATGTAGTTAAACTTCCCTCTACTATCATTACATGAAAAATTCCTAAGACTTACTTGAAGAGATCAATAGAAATGCCACTAGGAAAATAATCATCCATCCCATCCCATCCCATCCAATTTCATCATAGTAAATGCCATTATCCATCTCATAGGTTCAGTTCATAGATACCAACTCCCCACGACAAAATATCGAAAGCATTCCAAGTTTTCCCAAGAACACAAAGCTCCATAACTAACATTTAATGGATTAAATCAAACCCCACTCATAATGACAACACTCTGTCTTCCAAAATTCAGAGTCATCAACATTCCACTTAAACCAAAAAGGAAAAAATTAATAACAATCCATTCAAATCGACAGCCCCATCCAAAACTAACACAACCCCATCTCATACACAATTTTCAATCGTATAAAAACTTAGTAATTGAAAAAAAAAAAAAAAAACAAACAAAACAAAAAGAGGGATTGCCTTATAAGAAGGTAGAACTTGGGAGAAGAAGCGAGGAAGGCCACCGCGAGACTGGTTCGAGGAGGGCAGAGATGAAGAGGAGAGAGCTCTAACTTTGAAGCTTCTGAAACATGAGGGGTTCAATAACTGTGTCAATTGAGGTCGAAATGCTCCTATAGTTCGCATTTGGGAAGAACAACAACTATGGAACATGAGGATTTGCCGCTGGTGGAGAAAGCCTTACAAGACTCGCTGCACTAATATTACAACAAATTAAAATTTACCTTTTTATTCCCTATCTTTCCATGAAAATATATTTCTTTTAAATAATTATATTTAATTTTTTTTAAATCATATTATTTTAAAAATCGTTTCTTTTCGTTAATTTTAAATTTCATAAAAGAAAAATTTTCAAAAATAAAATATTTTACAAAATATTTAGAAGACCAAATTATGTCACAAATAGTCATTAATATACTATAGTGATAGAATCTATAGCTTGTAAATATTTTAATTTATTTTGTTATTTTTAAAAAATTTCTTTCATCAAATTATTTTAAAAAATCTTCTAAAACCTTTTAAATCTACTTTTAAAAACTTTTAAACTAAAAAGATATACTTTAAAAAAACAGTACATTATTAAAATTAGTAAATAAGTCGCACTACAATAATAGAAAAATGTGGGTAAAGAAGACTCCTACTACACGAGGCAAGGCAAGGAAAACCTATTCTCTAGACGAGTTCAAGAGTTTCCTTGTGCGTGTCTCCATAGTTACTTTTCTAATAACTATTAGTGGCTAATGAATCAGATATTTGAAGAAAAGATCAAGTCATTTTTGCTCGAATAGAAGAACCATCCGAGATTTACCACTACGTAAGAGTTGTTATTCAGTAGACTACTCTCCAAACAAGTTCTTTGGTATCTTCAAGCTATCACTCTCCATCTCCTCCTTACCAATATATAGTACATTACAAAATACATATTTTCTAATTGAGTTGATAAGATCACATATTATTGTTAGTTAATATATGATTATGCATGAAATATATATGTATGTATGTAAAAAAGAATTGGAGTTGAAATATGAAAACATATAATAGAATCCAAATTGTGAATGAGAAATTATGTATAAGTAATTCTAAAACTGCTTCATCCTTTCGAACAACAAACAAAATCACCTGAGCCCGTAAACTACTCTTTCTTCTTCAACAACTGACTATGTCCTTACCTGCCGTTCTTTCACCGCCGTCCCTTTTCTCCATTCCTCAATCTCAACTGCCATTTTCAACTTCTCCAACCTCGCTTCTTTCTCATCCTATCCATATTTCCTACACGCTCCTTCGGGCTACCAGAAGAACCTCCAATTTCTCTCAGGTCCATTTTGATTTCTCTTCCCATCTATTCATCTTTTTTTCCTGTGTTTTTGTTCTTAATTTGCTCGATTAACTTCCAGGGAGTTGATAATTTTGTGGACGATCGGCGTAATTGGAACCGCTCCGATTTCGACTTAATTGGTGGAGAGGAGGAGGAGGAGGAGGAGGAGGACGAAGATGAGGAGGACGAAGAGGATAGAAGTTTGGATCTGTTGGTTCGTTTTGTTGAGAATATTTTTAGGAAATCATCGAGGCGAGCTCGGAAGGCTGTGAGATCGGTTCTTCCTCCATCCATCCCTACTAAACTGGTAAAGTTTATTCAGCTACGAGCTTAATCGTTGATTTTTTTTTTCTGCCTGTTTTGTTGTTGGTTTATTGTGTATCAGTACTTGTTTTTCCAGGTGGCATTTTCTGTTAATGGGGTGCTAATGCTGGCGTTTTTGTGGGTTTTGAAAGCATTTCTTGAGGTAAATGCTTTGAAATTTAGCCATTTTTAATGCTTTCCTTTGGTATTTCCACATGGATTTGTTTCCTCAGCAATATAGGTAGTTGTAAGCTTTTCATTGCAAAGGAGAAATTTGTGTTCGAAATTTAACCTTAATTTTGGAGATGGAATTGTTATGACGCTTTGCTTGTGCATGGCAAACGTATCAACCGAAAAAAAAAAAGAAAAGAGATGTCTTATGCTTCTAATTGTTGGAAGAAGCTATTCAATGGCCTCATCTGTAGTCATACTTTCTGATAGTCAGCAAATTCAATTGGTTTAATGTTAGAGCGTTAGAGTTTTTTTTTTCCATCTTGAAGTTCCCTCCACAAGATATTTGTAACTATTGCTTGTTGATAAGAGTCTCTTTGCAACTCCTTTAGTATTGCTGGTTCCATGGGCTAACTCCAACTCCAATATATGTTTTGATACCGAATCCACCTCATAAACAATCTCCATTTCTTATGAACAGTTGTGATGTATTTAGTTGCTTAATTAGTTGTTAATTGCCTACTATCTACTGGACTGGATTTTAGACACTCTTTGACTTGTTGAAAAGGTGATAGGTCACCTTTGACTTGTTGTAGTATAAATAATAGCTGTTATTATTTTTATTCCAGAATATTAATAAAAAATACCCAGATTTCTTGTTTCTGTGTTAATTCTCCAATAACACACCAAGTTGTGAACCAATCTTGTCATCAGAAAACTTTTTGAAACTGGCAAGTATCTGTAAATTAACGAAATATTCAGATTGATGGCCGTCCCGTCATTTACAGGGTTCTAGTAAGAATCTTCATATGGTTAAAAGTGAACTCAGGGACTGTTTGGCCCCTAGGCGAGGCGCATTGAGGATTAGTGCACCTCTTTGAGCTTCTTTTTTGACAATTCCCTTAAAACACAAATTTGGCTGCCGTTCAATATAAAATATAATATAGTTATTTTTTTTAGCCTAATTTGAAATAAAGCATCATTGTACAATTTATACCTATGGCTAAGATTGATCTAAAGTACAAACTGAAGCAGCAGATTTCTCCTATATCTTGGTGTTGAATGACTAATATTTAACTCTTATATATCTTGGCGTTGAATGACTAATATTTAACTCTTATATATCTTTTTTTTTTTGTACAAGTTTCATTTCTATCCATCTATTTTGTGGTTGTGTAAATAAACATGTATATAGTGTGTGTGTGTATATGTATATTATTTCTTATACACAGTGTACCTCACAAAAAAAAACTGCGCCTTTTTTTCCACCTTGCGCCTAGGCTTCAAAGGGCCATTGTGCCTTAGTGCATATTGGGCATTTTAAAACACTGGTTAGTTGATAAATGTGAACAATAGAGATAGAGAGAAAGATCGAGTTTCTTGATAATCATAAAAAATAGAAAACGAGGGAAAGGTGAAGCTACTCGATAAATGTGCACACTTCACTAAGTTGTTTTTAACCAAACAAATCCTAAATCCTAAACGTCAGTTAGCCTTCTTTGGTTTTTATCAGTAGTGAAAGTACCAGTCTATTGCTGTGAATCAACTTCACTACCAGTCTATTGATGTGAATCAACTGAATTTTCTCGTGCTTGTAGACAGTTGACGCTAAAATATCTGCTGGCAGGATGTGAGTAAGAAAAGTCATGTCTATATGACTGGAATTTTGAAGGAAATCCAACAATATGCATCAGAGCCACTTGCCAGTAGTAATCTTAGACATACGTTAGCTTTCTTTGGGGTTTTATTTTCCAACACACACAAATACTTGTGTTTTCGGAACATGACAAAACGAAAAAACCTGTATGGTATTTGACTTTTATTTTCTGTCTTCTCAGAGCTAGTGAAAAGCGCTGGTCTGTTGATGTAGATTGGTTATTGAGTTTACTAGTGGTTGTAGACAGTTTGTCTGTTGGTGTGAATTGACTATTGAGTTTTCTGGTGTTCATAGACAGTAGGTCCCTCGGGAGACTGTTCTAAAAGGGTCTGGTATGGGAAGAATAAAGAATTTCATACAAGCTGAAACTAATTAAGACTGTAATTTCTTGAGAGAGATTTTTATTTAAAAACAAATTTGTTAATGCATTCTTGTTGAAGAAGTTCTCTTTGCCAGTTTTTTTACTATAATGGTGTCCTGTAAGTAGCTGAGGGTTTGACATGGAGTGGAATTTAAATGTTTTCTTTTCCCGTTTCTATTCTTTTCTCCTTTTTTTCGTTCATCGAGAGGGGTTGGTCAAATAAGGGATATTGAATGCTTGCTTTCTTTTGGATTTTCTTCCCTCTGGTTTTTTGGGTAATCTCTTGTAGGGTGTTTATTTTATTTTTATTTTTCTACATGACATCACTCTCTTCTCTTCTATTTTCAATTTTCTCAACAATGTTATCCTTCCATTTAAAGGAAAAAAATAATTCTCCTTTTATGAAGATCATACCTAATTTCCATAGTTTTCTCCTTCGTTATTACTGTATTAGGACTATTTTCATTAACTCCCTTGGCTATATGAAATCTTAGGTGATATGCACACTTGGAACTGCAGTGTTTGTGAGCATACTCATCATTCGTGGAGTGTGGATTGGCATTTTATATCTGCAAGATACCCGCAGCCACAGACTCGGACAACTCGATGATGATCAGCACCATGCCTGGACTGGTGCTCAACCTGCATCCTGAATGCTTCAATCACTTGGCTACTTACAAACCACAAGGTAAGTGGACAACTCCCCACCACCACCACAAAAAAAAAAAAGAAAAAAAAAAAAAAAAGAAGAAGAAGAAGAAGAAAAGGGTATAGCTTAAATAAAATATGGTTTAATCCTATTTTGGTTCTTTAGCCTTCATGCTTATCTCATTTTGATCTTTAAATTCTTATACTCTTAATTTCGTATATAAAAGTGTTTTAGTTCTCGCCAACACTTTCCATAAATAATCCTATTTTGATTTTTTAATTCATCTGACAAGTAGATAATTTAATGAATAAGTGTTTGAAAAGCTCCTAATCACCCATCACTATTATGTTTTGCGTTGGTTTCTAAATGAAGTTGGATTTTTGTTAAAATGATTTATGAATAAAAGTGGCGAGGACTAAAATAACTATCTATACAAAATTTAGGAATTAAAGTAGTTAAACGTTGTAAAGTTTATTGATCAAAATAAAAGCGTGAAGGTAGAAATGTCTTTAAGTTTCAAAATAGAATTTAAACCAATACAAAAGCCACTGGAGTAGAAATGCTTGTCTCTAAACTTGAAGTATAGTTTTGATTCTTTTGGCCTCATAGCTTTCTCTATCCTATCAACGAAAGCAAACACCTCTCTTCTTTTGTTACTTCTTTCAAGTCTTTAGGACATGATTACAATTAGCAAAGGTAACCTCTGTTGTAATATTACGAGAGAAATGTGGTATAGTATTTGGTTGTAATCTCAGTTTTTCTTCCACTCTTTATAACTTCCTTATTTAATTCTTTGTAATATCACGTCTGTCTAAGATTAGACATACCCTTCTCCTTCTGCTGCCATAGGTAATAATAAAACAGTTAACATTTCTCAACACTTTCTTCTCATTTTGCATATCATATGATGCCATTTGGTGCCCAAAATACATAACACACAATGGCTTTGCAATAATTGACTGAATAATGATATTGTGTGTCAACTCTCATGCAACTACATATGATACTGGGAGTTAGGTTAACATGAGGGATTCTAAACTAGGTATGGATGTGATGATTTTATATTAAACACAGATATCAAACAAGAGCTAGAGGTTATGATATCTTGATAAAACAAATATTCTTTCAATTCAAATTATATGTTTAGGTCAACGTGAGGGGTCTTGGGAGAGAGAAGAAAGTTCCCCATTGATCTTCTATATCTATACTATCTAAGAAACTTTCAATTAATCATTTATTTGCTTTAAAACAATGTCATCATTGTATTTTCTTTGATGTTTTGTAACCATCTTTCTAAAGATTATTGAAAAACTTAATTTATGATTTGAAATCTAAATCAAGGTATCTCCAATCTCTTAACTAAACTGTATTTTATTTAATAAATAACAGTCCATATATATACATACATACATGTGAATATACTTTTTACAATCAACAACTAGCTCAATGTTTTACAATATGTATACTTCCAACGCTTTCACTAATATAATCATACAAGTCGTATTTTTATAGTTATGGATGACATATTAAATAATATAAGTCGTCCCAAATATAAAGTCGAGATTTAGAATAACTAAGAAACAATATACATAATTCAAGGTTAAAATAAGCATATACTAAAAAAGAAATATAAGGGTAAAATAGACATGTTGATCGTGGAGACCGGCTCAACTAAAAGCCAAGTTAGGAAAGAAGGCCGGCTCCCTCGCACCTCACTGGGCCCTTTCGAGCGGCAAAGAAAAGGAAGAAAAAAGAAAAACGGTTACAATTTCAAAATCACATACTTAAAAACTTAACCATGGTTAATTACCATCCAATTATATCTCTTTTTTAATTTAATTACTCTTAACTAACCCTGGTTAACTTCCACTAATTTTTCCAACTATAAATTGCGTCTCCTTCTTCCTCATTCTCCATCGAAACATTCCATTTCTTTCAAAAGAAGGCGTCTTCATAAACGCCTTCTTCTCCATTTTCCATATTTCTTCTTCTTCTTCTTCTTCTTCTTCTTAGGTTTCATTCAATCCTATTTTTTGTTTTTCTTTTCTTTCTGCCGGAGAATAAAATGAGAGAATGCATCTCCATTCATATCGGTCAGGCTGGGATTCAGGTCGGCAATGCATGTTGGGAACTGTACTGCCTTGAGCATGGAATTCAGGTCTATCTCTTTTCATTTTCTTCGTTGTTTTCTTTCATTTCCGGCGGTTTAATGATTTAGTTGAATATATATTTAATCTGTTTTGTGATTTGTTCGCTTTTTGTGTCTTTTCTTATTGCATGTTTGCTTGATCGATTCGTAATTAAGTTTTAAACTGTACTTCTCAGTTGCTTGATTTTGGTTTTGTAATATTATGATTATGATCATGTTCTGGTTATTTTGGTATATTTTTTATGCTTTTGTTAATTCTTGTGTGGATCTTTTAATTTTGGATGTTTGATAGGATCTGTTTTTGGATTATTTGATTATAAGTTCTTGTTTTACGGTTGTTGCTTTTTCTATGTAGAATATATTAGATAGCGTTGTGTTCTACCTAATGTTTCTTCAAAATTTTACGGAGTCTGATTGATATTTGTGAAAAAGATTTATTGTTTGTTATTGGAGTTTCTAGTTTTGGAAATGACTAATGATTATTTGTAGGTTTGGAGTTCAATGCAAATGTGCTTGTATTCTTTCTTTTTCTTTTTCTATTAGAATCGTAATTCATTTTGAATTTGAGTTTCATTCTGTCTAAATTTTGTGGTGTAAACAGCCTGATGGACAAATGCCGAGTGATAAGACTGTAGGTGGAGGCGATGATGCGTTCAATACCTTCTTCAGTGAAACAGGTGCAGGAAAGCATGTCCCTCGTGCTGTTTTCGTTGATCTTGAGCCTACTGTCATTGATGAGGTGAGAACTGGAATGTATCGTCAACTGTTCCATCCTGAACAGCTTATCAGCGGTAAGGAAGATGCTGCCAACAATTTTGCTCGTGGTCATTACACCAGTAAGCATCTCAAATTGTCACATCCGTATAAACCAATTCAATCAATAGTTTTTTCATGAATTATTTGATGATAATTGGATAATTTATGTTTCAGTTGGCAAGGAGATTGTTGATCTCTGTTTGGATCGGATTCGAAAGCTTGCCGACAACTGCACTGGACTTCAAGGCTTCCTGGTGTTTAACGCTGTTGGTGGGGGTACTGGGTCTGGTCTTGGCTCCCTTCTTTTGGAGCGTTTATCTGTTGACTATGGCAAGAAATCCAAGCTTGGTTTCACTGTTTATCCCTCTCCACAAGTTTCCACCTCTGTTGTCGAACCTTACAACAGCGTTCTCTCAACCCATTCCCTCCTTGAACATACAGATGTTTCTGTGCTTCTTGACAATGAAGCCATTTATGACATCTGTAGACGCTCCCTTGATATTGAGCGACCCACTTACACAAACCTTAACCGTCTCATTTCTCAGGTACATTTCAATTGCCTTTGATTTTCATGAATGTTACCATGACAGATTGGTTAAAATATTGTTTAGATCCCTCTACTTCGGGATTTGTTCAATTTATAGTACCTATACTTTCAAATGTTGAATGTTAGTTACTATACTTTTGATACGATAACGGATTAGTGTTCCTTTAATGTGATGTTCAGGTTATCTCATCCTTGACCGCCTCTCTAAGGTTCGATGGAGCTCTGAATGTGGATGTCACTGAGTTCCAAACGAATTTGGTCCCTTACCCAAGAATCCACTTCATGCTTTCCTCTTATGCCCCAGTGATCTCTGCAGAGAAAGCATACCACGAACAGCTCTCTGTAGCTGAGATCACCAACAGTGCATTCGAGCCGTCTTCCATGATGGCCAAGTGCGATCCTCGACATGGCAAGTACATGGCTTGCTGTCTGATGTATCGAGGAGACGTGGTGCCAAAAGACGTCAATGCAGCTGTTGCAACCATCAAAACCAAGCGCACAATCCAATTTGTGGATTGGTGCCCCACCGGTTTCAAGTGCGGGATCAACTACCAGCCGCCTACGGTTGTTCCGGGTGGCGACCTCGCCAAAGTGCAGAGGGCAGTGTGTATGATCTCGAACTCGACAAGCGTGGCAGAAGTGTTCTCTCGCATAGACCACAAGTTTGATTTGATGTATGCAAAGAGAGCCTTTGTGCATTGGTATGTGGGGGAGGGGATGGAGGAGGGAGAATTCTCTGAAGCCCGGGAAGATCTTGCGGCACTCGAGAAGGATTACGAGGAAGTAGGGGCAGAGTCTGGCGAAGGTGATGATGATGATCAGGAGGAGTACTGAGGAGACACCATGGAAGGAAGCTCAATTATTTGTAAATAATTTTGAGTTTGCTATCTGTTTTGGTTTTGGTTTTGTTGATTTTGTGGGGGAACTCTTTTGTCGGGAGCGTCGGGGTTGGAGCAGTGTGTGTTAGTGTTGATTGTAGAGTGTTTTTGTTGTATTTCTGTTTGATAAAAGAAGCATTGGTGATGTGTGAGATTTGTGGTTTCTGTTTGATGGGAAAATATACACTCAAGT
Source organism: Cucumis sativus (assembly GCF_000004075.3). NCBI lineage: Eukaryota > Viridiplantae > Streptophyta > Magnoliopsida > Cucurbitales > Cucurbitaceae > Cucumis > Cucumis sativus. Next base: position 4,789,362 of record NC_026661.2, on the reverse strand, counting down.
TTGCATTTCTGAACAACAACAATATTGTTCCTTCCTTTTATACACCTCCTCATTTTTACTTATTTTCAATACTACAAAACCAAACCCACTCTCAATATTCATACACCATCAACTCAACCTCTAAAATCCAAAGTCATGTTAATATTCATACAAAACTTTTAGAAAACCAAAGTCTTGAGAACACCTCAAACAAAACAACCTTCTAATATTACATCTTAGTTTTAAGTTCTAAAAAGACTAATTCAATATAAATTGTATTGAATATAGTTTATTATTTCAAACAATATTGAATGGAAATATTTCAAAATCAAATAATATGTAATTTAAAAATAATAGAGAGAGATGAAACTGAGTAAGTTTTTAACGTAAAGAAGAGTTGAGTGTAATCCACTTGAATATGCACAACATTGATCTAATTTTTTTTTTTTCCTTACAAAAGAATCAAACTTAGAAAATAACCTATTTTAAACTTAAAACTTGTTTAAAAAATAACCTATTTTAAAATTTTTGTAGACGTTTAATTAATTTGTGGTTTAATAATCTCTAAGTTTTCAAAAGTTATATTAATATATCTTTATATTTTGAATAGGAAGAAAGAAAAAATATCTTTTATATAGATATATGAACAAAAATAAATACTGTAAAAGAATATTGCATTTGAGAGAAGAGTATGTGTACAGTAAATAAATAATTTTGTAAAAGTTGAAGGAAGTAGTTAGTATGTGTATCCAAAAAGGTTTTTTTTATAAAATTAATCCATTATTTATTTTTATTAAAAAATATTTTTAAATATAGTAAAATTAACTAAAATATTTATAAATTTTCAAATCTATCGATGATTTAAGTCTCAAATATTTTCAAACCGTGTTCGTCATTTCCAATCGTTTTCCTTATTATTACTTTTACTTATAGTTCATATCACTAGTTAACATTTTGTTCCCTCAAATCTTCTACATTATATATTATGAATTGAATCTTCAAACAAAATATACTTATTACCAATTGAGTTACAATATTATTTCCCATTTTCATTTGTATCATCTCTGTTCATAGTGATTGCATTTCAATATAAGCTTTTTGTAAACGTTCGATTTGGATGTATTGATTTCTTGTGCTACTAAAACAGCAATAGTAATCCCTCACTCTAAGATTCACAACTTACGGATAAATCAAAGCCATAATTATTAAGATTATATATTTTACGTAAGATATTGTACATGATTTGTAAGAACAAGTTTACATAATTTACATTAAGAAATGATATATACAGAAACCGATATACAATTGATGGGTTGCCTTCGGACTACCAAAAGGGGCACCACCTGCACGCAGAAAAGCAGTTGCAGTTCGACGTTAAACAACTAAATAACAATTAGAATATGATTTACACATACGTACGCCACCGCCCGTTGCATAATAGTAAAAGGCGGCTGACGGTGTTAATAGTAAGATGTATAAGATAGTACATTTGGCAATCCATAAGAAAAACGAGGTATTGTAGATGGATAAAATAAAAGGATGAAGGTATCGAGAAAAGGGAATGAACATTAACGTACCCGACGTAATTTTGACATAGGTTTTCGTGTGACATAGCTTGACCGATCAACTTCTCGACTTGAAGCTTAACAGAGAGACCATGATCAACTTCACGGGAATCCCCAGATATTAAGGTGCTGTGGTCGACTGCATGCTGAGCCGAGGCAGTCGACATAGAAGAACAAGTGGGGAAATCCCGTCCAGTTAGTTTATTACTCATACGAGCCATGACAACAACAGCACGCTCATTCAAGACCTCGTTGGCATCACCAAGTTGATTAACAGCCTATACAATGTGAAGGATCAGTATCATCCTAAGAAAACTTGACAATGTTGATGTCTCAAGTTTTTACCTGAAGAAGCTCTCTTTCACGAGCGCCTCGTTGAGGTTGAAGAAGTTCACGACTTTGAGCAGAATCTTCAGCATTCACAACAGCAGGGGCATGAGTGCTTGAAAACATCGACATTTGTGGGACTTCATTGAAGTTGAAAAGACGCCAATTTATGAGAGGGTCGTGAACAAAGGCCTGAAAAAATTATAAGTTAAAAGGGCTAGTTACTTCTACGTCTCTTCGCGATAAATGTAAAAAAATAGAAAAGTGAAGTTAATCGATAAATGTAAAAAGTAGAAAAATGAAGTTAATCGATAAATGTGCAAACATCGATAGTGTCTGCTATAGAAGTTGATTTATTTACACCAATTTAAGAAGTTGGTGGGTCAAACGCCCCCAAGTGTCCTTCAAGTTCAACATATCAAAATGCTCAAAGCTAACGAAAAAACAAATGCTGAACACAACCACTAACATAACTTCATTCAATCATAAATTCACCAACATCCAGCTATACACATTACTGAGAAGAAAACTCGAAACAACCCAAAACTATTTCATGACAGGTTAAATATAGTAAATCTTGAAACAAAGTAGTTAAATCAGAAAGTCTGTTATTGTCCAACGTCGACCACCTACTGACTAACCCAAAAGCTTAAGAGGATGAGTCATGATAAATTTAATTATATCAACACTTCACAGTTTTCATATCAATACTTCATACGGTTTTCAAGACTATACCTCCATCATAGCCATAACACTATCCTTGTTTGATCGAAGAACTTGCATCACATTTTCACAAGTTGAACGGAAGTTTCCCTCAATACCACTGACCTCCATAGCTTTGACAAGCATTCTAGTCAGCCGGAAGGGTACCTTAAGAATTAAAAACAAGAGATTAAAAACAGCAAATCGTGGAAACAAAAACAAAACCTAAGAAACTAAAAGTTGAGAAAGACCTTCTCAGGAAACTTTTCCCTGTTCATTGAAGCTTCAAAGCAATCTCCAAAATCAATATGCAAAATCTTACCACTGCAAAAGCCTCAAAAACAAAGGAAAATGAGAATATATCTTAGCAACAAATCAATATGCATATTTTGAATAATAAAAAAAAAAACTTACGTATAACGATGCAGCATAAGGTTACTTGGGTGTCGATCACCCAAACCAAGAAGATAACCTACCTGGAAAATTCAACCACCATGAGATTAAAGAACAAACTAAAAATGAAAAGCAATAAATAAAGATAAACGGGTATAAGCCAAAGTTTAAGTAAGCAAGTCAGATGTAACTAGAAATTGAATCAGTGTCCAATTTGTTCTTATATATATAATTTCATGTAATTATATATTTTACGTTCCTCTTATTTTATTATTATTATTATTTTTTCTCGTAAGAGAATTCTATTGATAATATAAAATGCATAAGCAACGAGGGTATCACTCAGACGTAAGTACCCACTTTTCCACAAAACCACAGAACAAGAGTTTTTTATGGTGGAAGAAAGTAAATATCAACTAGCCTTAGCGAAGAGTACTGAATGGCAAGAACTCATTTTGGTGCAAAACAACCATAAGGAATGAACAAATAAAGACAAATTATCATTTCGGTCTATGTGAATGTATTTACAATATTTATAAAAGGAAAGCTAATAGTGATTTTTTTTTCTTTGGTAAAAAATAATAATAAATTGTCCACACAACTATTTTTAAGATTTATCGAAAATCCATAGACCAAAATTAAACATTTGAAACTACCAGAACCAAAAGCCAAAATACATAACTCAAAAATGATGTTTTAACAAAAGAAACATAAATAAGCAACAATTAACATACCATACTCATGACTGCCAAACTTCGGGTATAATTAGTCCTCCTCTCTAACCATACTTCAGATGTGCGACTTTTCAACCAAAGAACCTACAAGAGGATAATCAACGCTGAAATCATATATTCAAATAAAATTCAAGCGAAGTCATAAAACAGTAATATTATGTGGAGTAGTACCCGTGCAAGGTCATTTCCTTCGGTATTGAATAGTGCATACTCAAACACTTCCACTTTAGCTATGAGCGGTAAGTGATCATAATCGGGGGCAAAACTAAGCATGTACTTGTGCTCTTGGTTCAAGGTTATCTGGAACCACGAAGCAATATTAATACTCCAAGTAATGAATAAAAGTAAATCCCAGTCTTATAATAATTCAAATGAATTCCAAATTTTAAGGATGCTTCCATTTAACGTCAACTGACCTTTCTGGCATCTCTATACTCACGAATAAGATGATGCAGGGTGTCGCAATGTGGGACCCAACCAATCAATCCACTATTTGGTGATAGTGGAATAACATCATACCGTTGAATGGAAAGATCTTTTTCAGCAGTTTTTCTTGAATTGTCCAGCAACGTATTAACCAAACCAAATAGCTGGACAAAGTCAGAAGGTCAGGATTAGTGAGGGGTAAATAAAATAAGTGAACTTTCAAGGCAAAAAGTAAAAGCTGAAGTCTGGGAAACTATACAATTGTGCCAACTTTTTAGAATACAATACCTGCATGACACGCTCATCTTGCCGTAAGTCTTCATGCCCCTTAAGTAAAAATGCATAATCCTCACCATCACTCCCATGAATCGTTAACTTTCGAGGCCGCTGTTTTGATGTTATCACAACAAGCTGTGTTGCAAATGATGCAATTGTCACGACCGGTGACTCTAGAACATAGAAATTAGATGGGTAAGAAATACTTGTGCTATGTCAATATGTCCGTCAAAAACCACATGCTAAAAAACCATATGCTAAAGTACCTGCACGATAAGTACCGGGAACCGCAAGCTCCAGATTACGACATTCAAGTAACTCTGGAGAAACAGACTACAATACAGTTGCAATGACAAGATCAACGTCACTTACATAGTTACATGCAAAGATATAAAAATATAAAAGTTTGGTTTAAAACTGTAAACTAACCTGAAGATCCAGAGTTGTAAGGCTCTGAAGTTGCTTATCTATTCTTCTAAATACATGGTAATACAGATCCCAAGCCTGACAACATAATGAATATTGCTATTAGTTCGACAAGAAAAATGCAAAAGCAAGAGCATAGTTACTAGAGAGGTCCATTTAACCACAGAGACCCACCCGAACAGACCCACCCGAACGGGGAAAGGAGTTCAGATGGTGAATGGGATAGGGAGTGAGGAAAATTTTATTTCCGTTGGCTAAATGGGGATGAAGATTATATTCCCTGCCCCGGTTAGCTAGTTGATTTTATGTGTGTGTATATATAATTAACTAATTAAGTAACTGCGTGAACGAAGTTAATTATGTGTATATATTAATTGTATTATATCTTATTGAATATATCCAGTCTTTTCTAACTGAGACTATAATCTACTCTTTAAATTTGAACTTTTAAAAAATAAAGAAATTAAGCATTTTAATTATATGGAATATTAATGTTTTTAGTAAGAAATTTAACTGATAGCTTGTAAACACCTCATGTGAACAGGCTGAATTGAGGTTATGCTTAGGCTAGACCGCAATATCGTTAACTATGAAAATGTTGAAAGAAAACTTCCAGACATAAGCCTTGCTTATTTCGATAATTTAAGGCATAAAAATGTTCACTTTGGTTTACTTTGATTAATGTTGTAATTGTAAGACGAATAATCTGATAAAGTTGTAACCTATACTCTGTACCAGAGTTGCTGATTATTTGTATTCAGTAACAGATTTCCAAGAATGATGCATATTATAATTAGTTATAATATTTTAAATTAAATTATGTGTATGTTCAATATGATCCGAGAACATTTTTCATAATGTTATTATTCATACTTTTAGATATAAATTAATAGTTTTGCAAATTATTCAAGGCTAACCACTATTGTAGGTTACATAATTATGCCGTGGTCAAGTGGTATTTTTTATCCTGTCGACATCACAACATTTCTATCAACATTACCATGTCCATGGATTCAGCATTGCATAAGAGTGAATAGACATTTCGATTATACATTATACTATAGAAAAAGTGGACAAAGATATAATAGAAACAGCAATTTAGGGATGTAGACATCACATTAGATGAATAATAAGACAATTTAACGAGCTAAAATGCTTAAATTGTCACGGTAGCAGCAGAACATGAAACCTAGTCATGTGAAACGAAAGCTGGAGACATACTTCCCTAAAAGTTATACTTCCCTAAAAGTTATAAACAGATAAAATCGGCAGTGTGGTTTAGCAAACATACATTCACAGTAACATTAAAAGGGAAATCTGGAGAAAGAAAAGGCAGAAAATCAATATCTTTAATGGAGAAAGGATGGGACGCAGATAACAGACCTGAGTAAGTTCAGCATCTTTCCCGGTTTTCTTATATTTCATGCAACATTCATAGGCCTCAAGCAACTCACGACGATATGCCTGAGAAAAAGTACATTATGATTTGACTATAAGAAATTGTTAGGAAAGTTTCACTATAAAAATTATTGAGAACACATGGAATAAACTATTGAGCGGTAATGAGTACCAACATCTATTAAAGCAAAGCTTTAGAATACATGAAACGTTTTAAACAGTTAACAGAGAGAGAGAAACTATTGACACCAAAACCAAAAAATTGAATTGATAAGTTTTGTAACATTGTAAAAGTAGAGAGAAAAAATAATAATGGCACAACCTCAATGAATGCCCTTTCCTTTATCGTTGTGTTATTCTTCATAGCCCCATCTTCAAGCATTTCATGCAAGGGCTCCAAAACCTTGAGCATCCCCTCAATGTTATGTTCACCAAAGTACAAACGACTAGCTTCCTCTAGAGCCTCATGCCATGTTTCATGCCAAAGTATGGCAACTCGAATCAATTCTTTAGATACAAGTTGAGCCTACAGGTAAAAATATGTATAGATCAATTATTAAATGAGGGCCAGAAGTAAAAAAATCTAAAATCTATTTTACTCTGAAAGAACCTGATCAACAAGAACGCCACTATGTTGTCGAACTTTGTCAACAACTTCTTGAGCTGCAGCTCGGCGTAAATTGCTAATTGATTTACATGCTACAAGGAGAGGGTACATGAGCGCCTGTTAAAATAAAAGAGAGATTTTAACGCTTTCAGAAAAAGTCAACCCGCTGGACACCTTTCTATAAAATAATTTCAACCTCCAAAGCAATCGCAAGAGAGAGAAATAATACAAGGAAAGACTACAGATCATTAACCAACAAAATGAACCCCATTCTATTGCAAAGCAGTCTATTTCTTTACAAGCTTGACCTTACACAGATTTTACCAACCAGTGGGTTATGACAAAGAGATCAAGAATTGTAACCAGGTTCAGACATTCAAATATCTTAATGATATGCTACAATTTAATTAAATCAAGGAAGCTTGGCTCTAGTAAACTTATTGACTAGGCACCTCCTTAAACACAAGTAACAAAAAAAGTTCTATGTCGACAATATTTGATTTTTCTGAGGATGACATAGGAAACAAACCTGAGGATGGCTTTGCCCAATTCGAACCAATAGTGACTGTATAAGTTCTCTTACAGCATGGTTATTTGAATGTATCCTTGCAATTATCTGAGGTAAGACTACAAGCCATGTGTTGATATTCACATGAGCAAATCCTTTTTGTAGTGCCATTTGGACATCTGCAGTGGCTCCATGGTTGAACCATAAAGTGAGAAGACGGAGGATATCCTGAGAAGGTACAGAGACGTAATGTGGTGAGTTGGAGAAAATAAGCACATAAACTAGTAAAAAGAGCATGATCAAGGAAATGAGAAAAGCATGATGAATGGTTCCTTTTAACATAGTATATGCTAAAATAAAGCTCGAATAAAGAGCTTTGAAACTCAAGATATTTAAATAATTAAATGGATATTTTTACTTCAACCCCAACTAAGCTAAAACGTGCATGTCTCCATATTTTTTCTCAACAGAATGAACAAATACCATGATGTCAAGTGAAAATCAGACAGTTCTTATCAATTAAAATCCAGACAAGTCTTAGGCCGATGATTTGAAAGCGGAATGCAGTAGAGAATAAAGAAACCAGATATGGTTGACTAACCAAAGTTTTCAGAGTTACGTACATATTAAAAGAAAAGAAATCTAAATGAAATATATTATTCATCGCAGTTTTCTTTTTTCTTTTAATGAGAAATTGCTTTTACCTGTAGACTGTCATCAACACCTTTAGAATTTGCAGCACATGCTATTGAGTGAAAATATCCTGTTACAGCAGCAACAACAAACTGTGCTGCAACATCAGGAAAACCTCTCATTGTATAATGAGACATCACAGCCGTATTAAACAGTGCCCACATGTGCCATGCCTTTGCCCAAGTATTTGCACACTGGGTGGCATTCCGGAATGCAGTCAGAATTTCTACAACAAAAATCATCAGCAAGAAAAATTAGCATTAGTTATAAAACCAAAAGATTACATTTATGAAAAGTAAAAATACCTTGTATAGAGTCATCATCTAATCCAGGAGATAGAGCCCATTGCCAGGTTCCAAGTTCAAGGCATACGCGAGCAAGCAGTGGTACGGTTGAACTTCTACCACTTGACAAGCTAATATGCTTGGCAGGTTGAATAATAGGTGAAGATGAAAGCTCCCTAGACAAAACCTAAAGCAACGAGTCGCAATTGAACTACATGGGCAGATAAATATTGAAGTAAATTATACCAAGAAGTAGCTTTAGTGAAGGAGAAAATCTTACTTGCAACCTAGCAAATGCTTCCTTACGTTTAATATCCTCCCCAAGTGACCATTGGTATTTCAAGTATGCCAACATCACTTGAGGTGGTCCGGAATACCATCCATTTTCAGAAGTTTCCGGATCATACTGTGCAAAATCATGAGTAATGTTGTGAGGAGATAATTGTAGAACTAGAAGTAATAGCAACCTAAGGAAGTGTTTGGACACTGAATTGAGTTATGAAGTATGGAGTTAAGAAGTTAATATTCGAAGTCCAGACTAGTAAGATGGAGTTCTTCAATATGTGCAAAATAGAAAAAGGAGAAGACGGAACTCCTCAATAAATGTACAAATTCAATAATGTTTACTACTGAAGTTGAATAGTTTAACCCCAATGTATGAAGTTGGTGGGCTAAACTCCCCCCTAAAAGTATACGTATAAAATAAATATGAAACACTGACCTGTAAGAGCTTAACAAGAGTAGATCTTGCCTGGCTGACTCTCCCACTTTTCCGACAAAGAGAAGCAAACTTTAGCCATGTCTCAATATCTTCTGTTGGAGGTAGCACAAGGGCTCTAACAGCCAATACTGCTTGCCAGACCTACAAAATTGATAGTAATTGCAAGGCTGCTAACTTCAAATGAACATAATAATACGAGAAATTAATATTTAGAAAAAATTGTCGAGAGAGTATGATGTAGCCTAAGGAGATAAAAGGAGAACTTTCTCCAAGCAAATCAAAGTCATTATAATGAATCAACAGTTGCCTAATACAAGAAAAGAATCTTCTATTTAAAGAGAATTAAATGTAAGATAAGATACTAAAAGGATAACCAAATAAAAACTAATTAGGAAACTAAAACGTAATTAATCAAGGATTAACTAAGATTAATTTGAACTTACCAAATTATTCTAATCTTATTACATCAGAATATCAAGAGAAGATAAAACTAGAATACATAAAAATACCATTCTATCCACTAAACTTTGTTGCTACCAAACTTCTACAACTAGAGCATTGTTATGAACGACATCCGCTTTATTAGCTGGTCATGTCAAAAGAGTGAACAGCCCTGCAGCCTCACCCAAAACCTCACAGGTTCTTTTTTCTTCTTTTTTTCCATCATTTTTTTAAAAAAAAATCAATCAAAATCTTCATTAAAAAAATTTAAAAAATTAATGCTAAAAAAACACTAGGGTTGAGTGTTTGAATAGAGAGACAAATTAGTCTGTGAACAAAAAGAAAAATGAATCAGTACCTCAACGTTCCGTTTTGCTCCTTGTATGCGTTCTGTCCACATATTTCGAATAAGAGCTCGCCGCCCTTCAGCAACAGGATTACCAACAGGTAGTGTGCAGTAATCAATGACCTAAGTTAACACCAATCATAAAATAGCTGTTCCTTTAAATAAAGAAGAAAAGGATGATGGAATCAAATGGTATATGTTATTCATATATCTACCTCCTCCAGTTCTGAAAGTTGTTGAACTCTGACCATATTGCTATAAGCACGTTCATAACTCTCCAGTACCTAAAGATATGGATATCTAGTTAAAAGTACCAAAAAGAAAAAAAAAGAGAGAGAAAGAAAAAGCAGTCCTTAGGTTAATAGATTTAGACAAGGAGGAAAAGTTCCACTAGTATCACTTGATATCACTAACTCAAGAGGTAGACAATATTAAAACATTGAATCAATTCGGAATCTTGAATCTTGGAAAAATCCAAGTCTTGCTTAAGAAATGTCTTGGTGGGATTTCATTTTTATTCATGCTCAAAAGCTTAAGGTAGTGGGTTATGACAAGTATAATATTACATCAGCATTCTAACAAAAAGAATAAGAAACAAGAATCATTGTCACCAAGACAACGCACATAGAGTAAAATAAATCTGAAACGTAATTCATTTAATAACTACCTCATGCACTACTACTACAACCAACCATAGACCTGAACATTCTTTATATTCTTTGGGGGGAAATTTCTTATATCCCCAGAATTTATAAGTTATATATCAATTAAAATTTTGACTCATTATAGCAATTTAGTAAGTGGTCAAGTATACAATAGAATTTAATTTTTTGGTTTGGGTGAGAGGGGTGGGGTTACTAACCAAAGCAGCAAGTTCTGTCGCTAAACATTTTCTGGCTCTGTCAACAAATTCACGTGCTTCGTCATACTGGGACAGAAACATTGGCGTCAAAACCTCCTTGAAAAATAGTGCAAATAAAATAAAAGAACAAAACAGCATAAAATATAGACAGTACCTTTCCTTTACGAACTAATAAGACAGCCCTGTAGAAAGTTCCACTACTGCTTCCATCACCACTAGCAGCAGTGTTACCCAAGCTACGAAGTTTGGTTTCATCACCATCATCTAACCGAGAAACATATTCTGCCATTTGGTCCCACTCTCCCATGTTCCATGCAGCACTCGCAGCCTGGTGCACCCTCAGAAACAGATTAGCAAGAACTGTAACGATTCTAACATTCTTTAGGTCAATGTCAAACACTAACCATTGGAGCCATTTCTAGCCGAGCAGCTGGCTCAGCAGGGGTCCAATACTCCTTGCATAGATTATTAAGCTCTTCCCATCGGGCCAATGCAGCAAGGCATCTCATCCGCCCTGTTAAACATCCATGATATATTTAAAATAACCTCCAGCAATGGCTTCCATAGGGTTTTCATCATTATAAGAAAAATACTAAAATAGTCATATAAGTTATATAAGGATACATGCATTTATAACAGGGAAACAGAACACATAATTGTAGGGAATGAGATGTCAACAAGTCACAAACCTAACATGGCATCTAAGACAAGATGTGGATTTGATGCTTGTGATGCCTTAGCCGTATATGCCTTTAGAGCATCTTCCCAGCGTTGCAATTTCTCGTACCTTAAAAGTAGCAAATAAGCGATTACTAATTGTTTCACATTCAAAAAGTTAAAGCTAACGTTATTTTACGTTGTTTTAAGGATTACAAAAGAATACAAGTAAAAGAATGGGAAATGGGGGAAATCCTATTCCAGTCCTCTTTCTAAGAAGCATGGATATAGATAAGAGAAAGACACGACACAGACATGAACAGAACACATCATATTTCGTATACCTACAATACGAGTATGAATACTGCAAGGAAATGTATTTATATTTTTAAGAAACATGTGTACTCATATAACAAAATAGAACAACCTAAGAGCAAGGGACAAGAGGGCCCTCCCTAGAAGAAACTAAAAAATGGTCTTCCAATAGTTGAATATCATTGAAAGGCTATAATTACAAAAGTGTCCGGTGTAATTCTTACTCCACCAAGAAGCTGTGTGTTGCAACACAGTCCGAAAAGAATCAAAAGAATTATAGTTATTTTCAAAAAATTCTACTGTTCCTTTCTTTCCAAATGCACCACAAAAGGGACCAAGTAGCACTATGCAACATTTTTATACAAGGAAATTCAAATTCGATGAATTTATGAATTTATATGCTTAGAAAATTAGTTTGATATATTTTTCTTATTGATGACTTTTGTCGTATACATTTCTATTTAGTATACTTAACAAGTGTTTGATACATGTCTAATAAATGTTGAACTTACTTTGACTTTATTTTTTTTCTAAAATTGAAACAAGCCGCTTCGTTAAGAACTTAGACTAATGCTAGGTACAAAATGATACCAACAAAACAGAACCTAAGGATTAAGAGGTACAGCTGGACATCTCTACTAGGTTGACACCTTCTTAGCACCCACATCATATCCAACTTTATATAACTAGTAGTTATCACATCTATTACACTAACCATCATCTGATATGTGTTCAACAAGTATGGTAATGTCCACGTGTCCAACACGAGTTAGACGTGGACATGCTAGCCAAATTGACTGTGCCTCTTAGATTTCAATATAAGAGATCCAAAATTATTGTCTGAAAGCAGGATTTCCCCCATGGTGTGACTTGATAATAAACATCACATGCACGTGGGAGATAAAAGCATCTCTACATAGTACTTCCTATATTATCATCACCATAGGAACTCTAAAGCTACCCTAAAACTTCAATTCAATCCCATTAAAATTTTCTAGTTCCATAACCAGTAACCACCTTGAAAAGCAAAACATAAATTTGCTGTTTTCTTAAAAGATAACAAAAACTCCGCTCATTAACTATAGAGAAATAACCAATTTTTTTTTTTTGAAAGGGATACAAGTCTCACTATTATTAATATTGAAAATAGAGAGACAAAGCTCAATGTACATGAGGGGTATACAAAAAACAATAGGGGGAGGGGGAGGATCCACAGTATAGAGAAATGACCAATACAAAGTACTAACAAATAAATGAGTTTTAATTGATTAAATTTAAATTTTTTAAAATTTATGTGAACAATATTCAATTAAGTTACATTATTGGAAAGTTGTAAACCGTTAAAATTAAAAGAATAAGGGTTTCCAATTGTGACTAGCTCCACAAGGCAATTTTAACTTCAAAAAGTCAATTTCATTAAACTCCATAAAAAGTATGAGTTAGTAGTCCTTCTAAGAAATAATTAAAATGAAAAAAGAAGAAGAAAAGAAAAACAAAACATTCTAAATTACCAAGATTCTTTCAGCTGAACTCCCAAATGTAGTTGAGCATACGTCAATATTCCAACAGCAGCCTAGAGAATGAAAACATGGATCACTAAAGGGCAATGAATATTTCAAGATTGGCTTTACATACTTGGAAGAAAATGACAAAAAAAGAAAAGAAAAGAAAAGGTTAACCTCATGCTGGTGCAACTGATTGTTTATATGTATAAGAGCTTCTACTACAGAAACAGGATTAGCATCCATCTTTTTGGACCTTGCACCCTCAAATTCCATTTCTTTGTAATGCAGAGCTTTGGCAAATGCACGACACTGAACAAATTTTCACAATTAATTTATTTGTTCTTCTTCAGACACGTCTGAGCTACAGCTTCAGAAAAAAAAAAAAGACAGAAACATAGAGTTTACCTTCTCTGCAAGAGCACCAAGAAGACGGATGTCAATAGGAAGTGGCTTCTCATCATGTTCCATAAACTCTGCCTGCCAAATTTCCAAAATGTTCCCCAATAGAAAGAATAAAAATAACAGTTAAAGAGTTTAAGCAGGAAATATGTGAATTTGCTGCATTGAAAACATCAGTACAATGCAGCAAATTACAGTCAAAATTAAAAGTTAAGAAGATCCTTAAGCCTTCAATCATAGGTTGATGAATACAAAAGTCATTTTCTATCACTTCATATATATATATATATATTAGCCCATAACACATATCATCCCACAGGAAATTTACAGTTTTATTTTAGTTCACAAAACAAAGTTTTAAGAAGATACTAATTCAATATTTTACATTATTTATAAAGAAGCTTGTATCCGTTTCAAAAAAATTATTTTACATTGTTTGACCCTATACATGAGAAGACACAACAATTTGTCTTCTAACAACTTCAACCTAAATAGTTGTAATAAATGACAAAATAGGAATTTAAAAGGAAAAATATAAAAAAGAAAAATTTCTCCTTCATTGCACCAATTATATATATTATAGATGTATATAACCATTTAAATATGTTATAGATGCATATAATCATTTGTCCATAAAGCACATAAACGTTCCAAATCAAAGAAGAAAAGACAGATATGGAATATCATTTAAATCCAAGCCTAAATCCTCCCTCATGAATGATGCTCTTCCAAAATAACATTTAAATCTAACCCAATCACACGCCAGATTGAAGTAAACACTGGTTTGTCAGCACCTATTCAGCACCTACTTATTTTTAAGGTGCTTGTCACAGATTTGAGTAAACACTGCATCCCAGTAGGTAACTAGTTTATTGTTAGCACCTATGAAACACAAACACGGATATGGATACGCAATACTAGTACGACAGGATATAATGATACATCAATTTCTAAAAAACTAAGATACAGAAACGTTGAAGATACATTATTTATTATTTTTTAGGATATGTAAATTTGATATAAAAATCTAATTTAGAAACATCAATGTGACGTAGTAGAAAAAAAAAACTATTTTAATACATTTTATTCTAATATTTAATTCAACATACTTTAAATTTAATTAGATTCACCTAAAGTAAAAGTTGAAAGTTTGAAATTAACTAATTTAAGATTTTAAAAAAATAATAATAATGAGTGAAAATTTAGTGAATTAAAAAGATGAAAAAGACACCTTGAGACAAATGCATAAAAGGAAGCTTCTTGTTTAAATGACATTTAATAATATCAAATGTATATTTAATCCCATATATGATGGTCTTTTCACATTTCTTTTTTATCTTTCCTTTTTATCTCTTCACTATTTTTTGAACCCTTCATCTCCCTTCATCTTCTCAAATTCTCAATACACTATTTTTTTCCTCTAATAACCAGCTAACCCACATACTTCTCCATGGTCACCAGCTAACACACATCCTTCTTTGTGGTCGCCGGCATCCCATATTATTTTCTATTGTCGCGGACCTCCACCTACATTCTTCTCCGACTAACACATTGGTTGCATGTAATTAGTTCATAAATAGGCTTCATTTCAAATTAGTAAAGACTTTTGCTATTTTTGTAATTTTGACTTACAAAATTATTCAAAAGTTCTCTCTTCCAAAATCTTAACCCTAAGTCCCACCTTCCAATTTCCTTCATTTAACGGGTCCCACAGCCTGGTTCTAAGTCCAGAGAATAGCAGGTCAACTCTAGTGGTGGTCTCGGGCTCATGTTTGTGAGGAGATATTGAGGAATTGGGAAGCTACGAAGGTATGTTTTCTATTAACCCTAATTTCATTTAATTGGAGTAGTTTGTTGCATGTTAATCTCTAAAATTGTTTAGTTGCATAGAGTAAAATAGATCCATTTTTTTTCGATACACATGTCTCGTTTTCCTTCATGTGGATAGGCTCAGTATTTCTTAGTATTTGCTTTCTTTCTTTGTTTTTGAAGACTTTAATTTAAACCTAAAAAATATAATCTGCGTATTCATTTTTTTGCCTAAAAAACTCGTCAAAACACGTATATGACACATATCTAATACATATCTGGACAAATCTGTATCAGATACGTATCTGATGCAGATTCCATTCCTTCCCTCACATATCAGTGCTTCATAGGTTAGCACACTGTAAAACGGTATCAACCAATATCATCAAATAAATGAAGCATTTGTATCAACACAATCTAGCTGCATGGATTGAGCAATAAATAATGCTTCAGAAACAAACCAGGTTTAGAAGCGTCGCCAAAATTTCAGGGGGGATATTTGGGGAGGAAAATGCCATCTCCAAGCTCCGGACTAACTGCTTCTGACTTGTCTCATTTAGTTGTGCCCAACAACTAACAAACCCAGCTGCAAATAACTCACGCCCAACAAAAGGCTGCCAACAACTTACAATCAGAATCCATCTTCTGAAGATATAAATGCATATAAATGTCATAAACGAACCTGCAACTGTGCAAGTCTTGCACAGGTCCGTAATGCAGGTGAAGGTGACTCCTTAAGAAGCTCAATGCTGAAATGCCTCATCCATTCAGCCCAATCTTCCTTAGTACTTCTCTGGGATGCCTCTCCAGCAGTGCGCAATCTGCCATCGTTAACCTACACAAGAAACTGAAATTTCAAAAGATATGTACAATTTGGCATCCCGAGGAGAAAAGAGGAGATTGGATTCACAATATCTACAATAAGGCAGAATGATGATAAAATTACAACCTCAAAGCATGCAAGTCTGAAAATCTTGGAACCTCATGAAGAGGACAAAAGAACATAAAGTTCATTGTGCCATTGCATATAAAAGATAGGACTATCACAATATTTAAGACAAGGTGTAAAAGGGGCAGCATAAGGGTTTTTTATTTCTCCACATGGCAATGGATGGCGAGTTTAGTTATTGTATTGACAAATGTTTATTTCCTATTTTGACTATAAAATTTTCTACTTTCCTTTATTTTATCTCTAAAAAAGATCATTCTTCCATAAATATGATGAAGTAGGACTAGTTTCAATCATCTAGCCGACTTCTTTTGTTGATTCCACATGGAACCACCACCCTATCTGAAACCAGAGACTGAGATTTCTTTGAAACAGACACAAACTTCTTTATTAATAATAAGAACTCAATGTACAAGAGAATTATACAAAGAGAGTAACAAAAAAGTCTAGACAAGCAAAAGAAAAACTAGAGACTGAGATTTTGTTGGAGAAGTTGAGAGTCCCACATTGGAAAAACTAAGGGGACTCATACTCCATATAAGATAGATGGGCTACTCCTCTCATTGCCAATTGGTTTTGAGATGGAACCCGATTTATTTTATACTTTTTTTAAAAAAAGGAAACAAGTCGTAATATCATTAATATTGAAAAATAGAGAGACAAAAGTTCAAATACAAAAGGGTTATACACAGAGCAATGGGGGGAGGATCAGCGGATGCACCCAGACATCTCAACTAAGTTGACACCCCCTTAGCACCCCCTCATCATATCCATGAAGCAGAAATAAAATAAAATCCTTACTCTAGGCTTTATTTCATACTCTAACCTTGATGGCTATACTTCTTCAATAATCTACAAATATGAAAATCTATTGTGAAAGTGACGTGAGAATGAATATAATATATTCTCCTCAAGTTTAAAGAAACCATTTAAGAAGGGATAAAAAAAATCTGTATCCAACAAAGCAACAACTATATCCATGATAAAGAAGACTTAAAACTTGAAACAAATAACTTAAAGGAAAAATGACGACCACAAAGGGAGAGCAAACTATGAGAAAGCGTTCCAATCAAAAGAAAAAAGGCCTAGCAAATAACAAATTTTGAACCATTATTAGCAGTCAGAACGATTATTTCCATTCCACAACTTCATTTTGAGTATCTCTATCTCACTTCTACATAATATTCTAAGCCATATGTAAAATAGATGCTTTATTTCTGCTGTCATAGAACTACAACCATTAATTCTTGAGTTTGTATAGAAGCTAACTACATAGACAAATACACATTTCAAAATGTTTGCACAAGCTCAGGATACATTACAATACAAAATCAACGCAATAGAAGCAAGTAATGTCACAAATACCTGGTGACCCCTAAACTGTTTATGCACATCTGACTTATCTTCATAAGGGTCAATGTCAACATCATTTAGAGGATCACTGATGACTTCCACTGGAACTCGCCGACTCAAACGTTGAGCAGTAGTGCTTCCCAAAATCAGTGGCTCTCGTCTTCGCAGACGTCCCTCAATTTCCTCAAATTCTTTATGCTGATAACAGTAACATTCACTTATCATACATCAAATACAATTAAATAGACATAATAAATAAATTGATGTTGTCAGAAGAGTAGGAAAACCCGCAATCGGTGTTTCAATAGAAGCTTGTGTATTGATGGAATAAAAACAGTGAAATCTTCCCCAAGGGCCTGGGCTAGGCAACAAAGTGCGTCAACAGCATCTTTTTGGAGCTCATCATTCCTCCTGTACATGTAAAAATTTAAATGAAAGGATTAATGAAATGTAAGAGAAAAATAGGTAAGCAAATAGCACAAATCTTGCCCATTGGGATTATGTCATTAATTCTTGGTCATTAATCTTTCGAAGATTGCTAAAAGATGAAGAAATTCAAGATTTTCAAAGGCTATTAACACTCATATCTCTTAAAGGTCTAACAGATATGGATGATAGGAGACTTTGGTCATTAGAATCCTCGGGCCATTTTTCAGTTAAGTCCCTTTCAAAGCACCTCTCTCCCTCTTCATCTTTGGAAAAAGATTGCTTTAAAGCACTTTGGAAAACCAGCAGTCCAAGGTGAATAAATGTAGTGGTTTGGATTATGGCAGTGGGTTCTCTAAACTGTTCCAAGACTATGCAAAGGAAGCTTCCCAATATGAGTTTGTTGCGATCAGTTTAGCATATTTTCTATGCTCGAAACAGCTTGGGTCTTTGATGGTTCGTTAAGCACCAATGTGTTCCAATTATTAAGGGGGCCCTATTTATCAAAAAAAACTTTTCTAGTTTGGATTAATTTGATAAAAGCGCTTCTAGCAGAGATTTGGTTTGAATGTAACCAACGCATCTTTCGTGATAAAAAAAAGGGAGTGGGTTGACATCGTAGACAATTCTAAAAGAAATGCTGCAGCTTGATCTTCTTCAAATCCAGAATTCAAAGATTACTTCATACAGGACATCCGCCTCAACTGGACTGCCTTCATCTGAAGAGATTAAATGCAGCTTCCCCCATTGCTAGTTCAGAATTTGTGCTTTTGTAGTTTTGACGGGCTTTAACTTGTATTTCTCCTGTTGAGTTTTTACTTTTTCGCTTTGCTTCTGTCTACCATAGAAAGCTTATATTGTTCTTTTGGTTGTTATCTTGGTCTTTTCAAGACCTTAGTATTGTTCTTGTATTTTGGATATGGTTGTTGGAAACAAATGAGGGTGCTAAGGGGGTGTCAACCTAGTTGAGATGTCCGGGTGCACCTACTGATCCCTCAATTTCTAGGCTTCTCTATTACACTCATTGTATAATTCTCATATTTGGTATACATCAGTAACCCAAGTTCTGTTAACCACAATCCCTAGCTTCTGTCAAATTAATTTCTTGGAGTGTGCCTAAACTTCTTGTTTTAGGACACTGTTTTTTTAGCTTTGCTTTAATTATTAACTTTGTTTGAGTAGAAGGTTCTCCTTCTCCATTATCCACCTATTTCCATTGTTTCAGTACTAAATAAACATGTGGCATTCAAACATTGTTTTTCTTTAACCTGAAATCTTGAATATTTGTTCCTTTGTGTATATATTTGTATATTTGTATACACAAAGAAAGAAGAGAGAGAGACTGACCCATCCAAGACGAGCTTTAGGTGATGCACAAGAGAAGATATATGACCAGTTACCTGACAAAATGATTACAGAAACGTTAGCTGAGCCAAGAAATATAAAAAATTATTTTAAGATTTTGACTTGCTTTTGGCGAAAAAAGGTTGAAGATGCTATTTTAATGCTTATTTTTTCTAATTGATATAGTATATACATTTGATCATGAAGGTTATTTAAATTATTTTTATTATGCATCACTTTATTTGTAAGCAAAGGTTTGATCAAAATCATCAGATACTGATATTACCACAAAAACTCCCCATCTAAAAGAATGGATACTTGCATAAAGCTTTGTTCTAGAACACGAGGTAGTGATTTTAAATATCAGTCAATGCCGAAACTAAAGAGAAGATGCATAATAAATATCTGCCCGTAGTAAAAAAAAATCTCCTCTCTCCAGATCCAAATCTTTCTAAACTGTCCAACTTTAATAATAATAAATAAATACTGTGATTTCTATACTGTACAACTGATCTCTTTACTTTGGGGACGGATTCAATTCACTCGTTCTTGTTCATCTTATTAGCAGATCAATAATATTTTGTTTCTAACATAAGAAAAAATATCTAAAAAATAATAGAAGCAAAACTGCTTCTAGTGTATGAAAGAGAAAAAAACTTGAACATACAAAAGGGTGATTGATGATGAACCTGAACACGAGGGATTAATCTTGTCAAAGTTCTGATTGCAGCACGCCGTATGTCCGCTGGAGCATCCACCTTGAATAAACGAATAAGAGCAGGAAGAAGAAGATGCATATGTTCGTCCAAAGTGCCTACAACATGAATTACATGAACAAGCACGACAGATTACATTAAATAAGAAAAGAAATAGTATCGAGACGAGAACAGTATTGCCCACAAAGAAATTCCACATTGTATACTACATAATAATAACGGTAGCTCCAAATATGATGAGTACTAACCGCCAAAAACTTCAAGAGTGTGAAGAATATCAAGAACATAGGTATAATCATTACAACGTTCAGCATCACTTAGTACTTGAATGCAACAAGGAAGAATAATGTGGAGAATCATTCTGAACTCATCATTCAGGGCTAAGCAAAGTTGTTCCACTAAGTGAAGAACCTAACCCAAACAAGTTAAAGAACAAAATCAGCCGGAATCCATTTAATGGTAAAGAATGAAACTGAAAGGTGATAGGAATGTCATTAAGGGTATATTTGTAATTAGCAAGAGAATTTGTTTGGGTATTTGGTTATAAATAGAGATACTGAGGAAGGAAGTTAGGAAATAATTGGCGTTCTCCTTCCAAATCTTTTGCAAGATTCTCCATTCAAGATTTATGTTCTAGATTAAACGCCATTGTTTTCTAATTAGTTCTTATGCTCATTGATCAAAATTTTCTTCTTGTCTTATAATTGTTGTTGTACCATGAGCATTAGTCTCGTTTTATTAGTTCAATCAAAAGCTTTGTCTCCTTTCTCAAAAAAAAAAAAGAAACAAAGAAATGCTCACTGGATAGCCAAGCGGAGGACGACTAGTAGAGGGAAAATTGAAGGATGACCACAACTCTGATATGAGAGAGAGCAATTCCGGTAAATATTTGCGAATGTGCTGCACAAACACAAGCATGAGCTTTAGGAGGTTCTTGGATAACATCATTTGTAGCACGGATAAAATGTCAATACACAGCAGTTTGTTATAAACCTGGCGGACAATAGAAACTAAAGTTCCAAGTTTCCACGTTATGAAGTCCTTTAAAGTATCATCACATGTGCTAACAGTGTGGAACAGATCGGGCAAAACCTGAAGTTGAGAGTAGGAAAGAATTTAGATAACTAAAGAAAATTCCAAATTAATTAAATTCATCATCACATAAACTGACCTTGGGTAAGTATGGAACAGAACCGAGCCCCATAGACTGTAATAAAGAGAAAATTAGTGATAATGGAGCTGACTCGAGTGAGAACAACTAAAGAGAAAATAATTGCTTCAACCCTATACCTTGAATATGAACATAAGCGATCCAACCACCTTAAGATGATAACTCGCAAGGGAAGGATCTCGAAGTATTCTTAAGAGTGAGCTAATTGCCACCTGGAAATTTAAAAACAAGTGAATAAACAAGCACACGTATCTGAAACACCTAACCTTGTCATTCCTCTACTTACATCTTATTTTCAATTCAAATATCTCATAATTTAGAAACTTAGTGGAATTTATATTTCAGCTGATAGCCCCAAATGGGAACTAAATCTGTGCCACTTGATTGAATCTAAAATTTAATTGAAACCTTAAAAATCTTTCAGAGTTAGGTATCTATGTATTATACTTCATTGAGCAGAGTACCGTGGAATAATAATCCTCAGATGTCGCAAACGAGGGCCACAGCTCCATAGGAAGTTCATCTACAGATTGAATATGTTGACCAGAATCACTTGCTGCACGCGTTACTTCTCCATGTGACCCTGGCAAGCTTAGTTGGTTGCGTTTATGCACATGAGGATCCAGAGCACCCATTATTCCTAGAACCTGATTAAATTCAAGCAATTTAAAATTGAACACATTAATGATACAAATTTCTAGTTTGTTTGGAATAAATTTTCGGAAAAAAAGTGCCTACTCTTTAATTTGTTTCTTATGCCTTTTTGAATGATTCTAAATTGGTTTAATTTTAACTTTTGAAGAAAAGCTTAGAGATGAATTCCCTAAAAATAACTTCAAAGAGGTGAAATTAAAATCTTGAAAATATGTAGTAAGAAAAATAAACATCCTTGCAATTAATAGCTACACTTTTTTAACATAGTTCAACATAAAGAAATTGTGTTAAAAATAGAATTTTTCAAAAATGAAAATACAGAAGTATTTTTGTTAGATGATATTTTTAAGGAGTGCTTAAACTAGAAGGTATTCTAAACAATCACTTTGTCTGGTTATGGTGTACCTACCTTTAATACTTCACGTCTAGTAGACCACGCTAGCTCACCATTCAGCAATTTTAACAGTAGGCCAAGCAACAACGGGTACTCATTGTACGGAGTTATAACATACCTATCATGATAGTGAAAAATATTAGTTCTTCCATCATCATCAGGGGTAAATTAATAAGCAAATAAAAGAGAATGCCACTCAAGACTTCTTCCAATAAAAAATTATATATTTATTTTATGGAGCAGAACAACATGTACAAGATATAGGAACCTGACCTGCAATATTCTAACAAGATACAAAATTATGAGAAGTGATTGATACTCAAAAGATACAAACGAAAAAATAAAAACATTCCAAACTTAAACATTACAAAATCAGGAAACGATATCAAAGAGAGAGGGAAGGCAAGTCTAAAACTGAGTTATTTCATTCATTAGAATCATCATAGTTTCTGCCTCGTTTCAGGAAAAATAAATAAACAAAACCCATTATGAGATCAACTTAATCAATTGTCCCTAGGCAACCTACCTGATGTCAATTTAGTCGACTTTTTTTCAATTTGCTCGGTTTGTTGGATTCTTCCCATTACCAAAAAGTACTTCAGGATAACCATAACAAATGAAAGACAATTAGATCTTGATTTGTGGTGATTGATCCTTTATCATTCCCCCATACTAGTTGGCTCAAGAGTTATCGAGTTGATATGTTACATTTACCAATCTATTCAAGTTTCCTCATTCCAGTTAATTTCCATTCATCAAAGATTAGATGTTCCATAGGATGGACATCGTCGTGGATGTTTGGCCTCCCAACTTTCAAAATATAAAAACCAGTCGATCTAGATGCACCACCTACCCAACCCAAGTGCAAGTGCCTAATGCTCCACTTAAAAAACTGCTAATTTATACTGACCAAACCGTCAGTGTATGCAGTTCGGTTGGCACGATTCAACACCTAAGCAGGGTAACTTCAGTTTTCGGTAATTCTCTAATAAAATGTGTTCAATTTTAGTGTTGCCCACAAATTTAGTTGTACCAAGCAGTCTGCACTTCTATGGCATGTAATGTTCTTAAAAAAAATCATCGCTCATGAAATATTCTATCATTACTCATGTTCCAGAGACGAAAGAGGGGATCCACTTCTTTTAATTCGATGTGGTAAAATACGTAATAGATACTTAAGTATTATCGCTCCAAAATTGATTTCCATAAATTTGAAAAAATATGTTATCCAAGAAAAACAACACCACCAAAGAGGTAAGTATTCTCTCTCCTCTCTCCTTCTACCGCCGTCTTCTCCATTGATCCTCTGCATTGGATTGCATTGGCAAGATAGTTTTGAGGCAGCTGGTTGCATCTTCTTGGTGTTCTCTTTCTCCTTTCATCTTGAAGAATTGCGTGTGCAAGAATTTAGATTCGAGTGGGCAGTTTTTGAGGGAGCGTTTAAGTTCTGCCTTGTATTTAGTTTTCTACTGATTTAGTGTCTTTCAGTGGCTTTGATTAGCTCGTTGTTTTCCTGTTTAGGTTTGTTTTTGAGTTTCCATCATATCTTTGTTTTAGTTTTAGTGAAGTAACATTTGCTGCTTTAAGTCTTAGTAAGTAGCTGATGGAATTTAATTAGATTTTGTTAACTGGTTGTAAAGGTGATAAGTCACCTTCTGTACTTGGTATAAAAAGCTTAAAAGGTAAGGCTGTTATGATTGAATTCAGAAATATTAATAAAAGAATAGAGACTTCGGTGTTAGTTGTTCAAGACTTCTCCAAGATTCATCATTTAGTTTGTATTTTCCCATAGTTCCTTTTGCTCTTAGTATAATACTCTTCTACTTTGAGCTTTAGTCTCATCATTTATTATCATTAATAAAGAGGCTTGTTTTCGTTTCAAAAAAAATATGTTACCTAAAGTGCCTAAATCAATCCAGTGAAAATGTTAATTACTAATTAGTTTGATTTGGTTTGGTTTGCCACCTAGTTAGAATCATTTAGGTTAGACAAATTTGAGCCCAAAGGACTAGGCTGGGTCCAAATATATATTCTAACTAACCAACACCTTAAATTAAACCAAAGAATCCATTAACATTTTTAAGGCATTATGAAAAGGTTGTGTACCCTGTGCTCTGAACAACTTGACCAAGTGTAGAAACAGCCACTTCACGTTTTGCAACAGCAGCTCCATCCAACAGGGCTTCAACAATCAACGGCATGAGTTCAGGGAGGTATTGTCTCATTGCAAAACCACCCTGTCAACAACCATAGAGCAAATAAATAATAATATTAATAATAATAATTGTAAAACATTTGACTAAGCTTTTTTTCTTCTTATTTTATTTTACTTTTGTATTCTTATTTTTTACTTTTTTTTGAAACGGAGACAAGCCTCTATGTTTATTATTAAATAAATGAGACATACGAGAATGTTATACTAAGAACAAGAGGGTAGAGAAGAATTCAGTCAACAACTACAACAAAGCTAAACTTAGGCAAACAAAGGAGATGACAAGCTAAAAAGTGAATTCCATCAGAAAAATTTAAGCTAACGAAGAAATCTAAATAGAAGGCATAACGAAAAATCTCTCTCATAAGGAACCTTTGTATTTTTGTTGCATGAAACATTTGGCTGCTTTAAATTGAGAAACTCGTAAACTGCGGAAAAGTGTTCGAGCATACTTAAATTTTTCTTCAACTTATATAAAGTAGGTTTAGAAACAAAATAAAAATCTTTATAATTATTGATTCACAATTTCTAGACTGACAGATCTCAGCAATTAAGTAGTTGCAACATTTTAAAGCAGACATAATAAGTGGCTACCCCCAAATTAAAATAAGAAGGGAGTATTTGGAAGATAACCTTTACAACTAAAGCACTTTATAAGTGATTAGTCACATCCTTTCAGTTAACAAATGAACCCATATACCTTTATGCCCTATAACCCTACAGCCATTTAGAGAAACAACTGGATAGCCTAATTTGATCATCTACGTACAGTAAAGCAGAGGAAAAAACATTTACCATTAACGTTTTATTGTTCAACAAACCAATGAACTGTACATCAATATATCAAAATGCACTTTCCTTGTTGACAGTTTATTATTATACCTAGGTTTACTGCGAGAGTAGGTGGAATTAAAAGGGCAGCAGGGAGGTGGACCTAATAGAATCTAATGTTCGTAAACCCACAAAGCAATAAAAGATGTATTGCAATTAAAACCTTTTAAGGGATGTTTATCCAAGAGTTCAATGTTATTGCTGCTCTTTTAGCAAATTATATTTAAAAATGACAATTCCAATGCACTGTAGAATACAAGGTCCACCCTCCAGATACCATTGAAGGGAAACCTTCCACCACCATACTACAACACAATTTTCTATGTTGAAGGTGCTTTTGTCTAATGTTACACAAATGGAGATCACAGTACACCCTATACACATGAAACACGTTTAGAAGGAAAAGGGCAAGGCAAAAGGACGCTCAAATTTCCTGCCTCCTAAACAACAAGATGTAATTTGTAAAATGGAGTAATTATTTGGAATGTATAATAATAAAGACTTGTAAAAGGTCACCCACCACTCTAGCAAGATCTCCGACAGTTACAAGAACTCCAGTGATAATGCCATTATTGGCATTCACCCCAGTGCCTTCGCTAAGTCTTGCCACAAGTGCCTAAAGAAAACATCCAGAGTACAGATGAGAGAAGACAAAGACAAAGAGTGCACGAGAGAGAGTGTATGTGGAGAGTCTGAAAGTGTTCAAATAAAGAGAGACACACAGAAGTTCATGAGTTGAAATTTACTAAACCTTGTGAACTGGAGCAATGTAAGGAAGTATTAACCGTTCACAATTGCGTATCAAGCAACCCAGCAACTTCGCACTTTCTTCTCGGCATTTATTATCTGCACTGCTAACTTTAAAAATTTTAATCGAGGCCTTCGCAATCAATCAAACTTTTATAATTTATGATAATCATTATCCATTGAAACTGGTAGATTTGGCCATCCAAGATAAAAACCTGCTTCTCATTACCTTTGGTCCAAATAGGTTAAAAGTTGTATAAGATGGCGACGAAGAGCTGGAAGAACATATGCAGGATTTTTTTCAGATAATCTCCCAGCAACAGATATTGCATACTCTCGAACATCAAAATCCTATATCATTAAGTCAGATTCACTTTTAAAAAATTGATCCTTTTAACAGACAAAACATAAACAACACTACTCAAAAAAATTTAGAGTCCAAGCACCGCTCTGAAAATTGTGACCTTGCACCCAGCATGTTTACAAAAGTGAACTGACAGACATCCTCAAACTAGAATTTATAAGTGCTGAATTACCTCATCATTAAGTGCAGCAAAGACTGCACTCAAACTATCAGCCTGTGCTATAAAATCATCAAACCCCCTATTTCCATGCAGAGAGACAAAGATGGAATTGCGAACAGCAACATCAGCATCTGCAACAGCTGCAATAAGAAGCTTTTCCACAAGCTGTAAAAAAACTCAAATTAGTACGAATACTTAGTGGAGTGCACAGGTTCTGAAAAAAATATTTCATGGAAACACCAACAAAGGAAAAAACAGAAGAGGCGAATACAAAAACAACTTACAATAAAATCCCAAATTTTGTTAATAAGAAAAAAGAAACTATGGTTTCAAAAAAACCTATGAACTATAAACGTCTATCCGTGTCCTCCCTCTGCTGCCTTCCACAGCCGACACTACTCTTGTGACCTAAGAAGCATGGACACAGATATGAGACACAGACAAGAAACGCACGACACGGATACAATTGTTGATTTTATGGAATCAATCTATATTTCCTTAATTACTTAATAGAGATACAAGCCTATATATAACCATAGAGAAATACACTTAAGGAAATAATATCAAATAATATCTCCAGAATAATATCTCCTAAGAATAATATCTCCTAAGAATAATATCTCCTAAGAATAATCTAATTATATTAATAACAATGACACATCACCTTTTAGAAATCTAGGACACAACACGACAAGGACACGTTTATTAAAAAATGTATACCATTTTTGTAGTAAAAAAATCATAGTAAATGCATTGATGTAATCATATGCTTAAAAGACTTAGCTTGATGTATTCTACACTCAAAAGTTATTACTATTGTCATATATGTGTCTTTTTACTCTACTAAACGAGTGTTCTATGCATGTCCAATGGATTTATTGCACTAACAAGTGTTCGATAGGTGTCCACCAAGTGTTGGAGTGTCCAAGTGTTCGACACATTTCGGACACAGACATGCTAGCCAAAGTAAAGTGTCCATGCTTCTTAGCTTGTGACAGGTTTTTTTGTTCTTTTCTACCGTTGTTGCATCTTCTTCTTTTGTACTTGCTCAATGGGCTTCAGTTAAATATCTCCCTGCTGCATTCCAGTCATCAAAGCTAATACAGTGAAGGGATGGGATAGAAGATCAAAAAGTGACCGAACGTCTCAACTAGAGGGAAAAGAGGGGAGGAGTAACGCTCTTGTAGGTATCCACATTACCAATCCCAAACCCCTCGTCCCTTGAAAACCAAGACATCCATCTCCAATTAACTAATTGTGAACCACCTCTTTCATCTAAGCCTTCACATAAAAAAGTTCTGATATGCTTTCTAGGCATCTTTGACCATCTCAAGAAATTGAAATTGATACAAAATATACCATAATTCCTCAACATCGCAATTGTAACAAAGTAAGCATAGTTCATCAATAGATTGATGTCCGTTTTTGGCTAGAACTGTCATCGGCCACTGGCACATCGATTTCGATCAGACCATTTTGAAGATTTTTTAGAGGTTGATGACACTGACCAACTATCCACATGGTCGTCTGGCCGGTTTTAGTCAATTTTGTACATTTGTCGAATTGAACAAAGAAAGAGGGAAGAAGAGAAGGATAAAAGGATGAAAACATAAAGTAAAAAGAAGGAGGGGGATCGAGAGAGAAAGAAAAATAAGAAAGAAGTGAGAGAGGATACATTGAAAAATGGTGGCCTTAGCACAGTGGTGTGACAATGGTAATTGCAAGGAGGCAATGAGAGAAGAGGGGAAAAAAAGAGAGAAGAAGAGTGAAGAGGGAAAAGAAGAGAGAGAATGAGTTTAAAATTGAATAGTTACCATGCGAGAGAAATGGGGTTGACAAAAACACAAGTGGTATTGAGAAGACCAGAGCAGTTTTGAAAAAACCATGAGCAAAAACTTTTAAACCATCCAACTGACACTATCTAGTTTGGTTTCAATTTCTGAAGTTCTTATGAACACCCCAATCATCACCCTTGGAAGAATAACTTTCACCAAGAAGATTAACCTCGTAAATTTCAAGAAGAATCAGTAGAAAGGTGTTAATTAATTTCAAAATGAATGAGTACAAAAGGGATGCCTCGTTCATAAATGGGAAGAGAATTTAAAATACAATATTCGCTCTTAAAAAGCAATAATAAGTATAACCCAAGTTAAAACTAACTCGAAAATTTAAAATAAATCAACACTAAAATAATTTCATTGCCCCAGCAACCTAAATCTAGTTTAACATCGAGGAACAAAGGGAGAAGAAAGAGAGTGTTAGCAAACAAAAATATAATAACAATAACAACAATTCGATGACAAAGATAAAATTAAAAAAAACCATTTTTACAAAAATAATATACCTCCTCAACAAGGCGACGACGTCTCCCACCTGCGCGACTAGACCTACTAGTACCAAATTGTGTGCATGCCATGACAGAAAAAGAATTTGAAACTAATCTGCAACAACATAGTGCAGCATCTTTCCGTGTTGCTCCATCTTCATCATCCAAATACACAACGACCGATTCCCGTGCAAATTCAAGAAGATCATGACCCTAACCAAAATAAACAAAATTTTAGACTAAAAAATTTTTGTACATAGAGTTAGTTTCCAACTGTACACAATGAACCTTGAAGTTAAAACGAGCAAGTGTTTGCAATGCAAGCTGCACAAGTGATGAACCACAAAGATCCGAAACTGGTTGAGGAACTGTCATCACATTTGCTCGCCCCACCACAGCAGCAGCCCTACCCTGAGGAGAATGTGATTTTGATAGAACCATTGAAATGGAATCTAAAAGCCGCTCTTGAATGCTGGAAAGCAAAATGGGAATACTGATACAAAATAAAAGCAAATGTAAGAAACCATGAGATTTTTTGAAAAAATATTAAACAACAGCACAAATGAGGAAAAAATTTGGTAAAGAAATTATGTCTGCCTCGTAGTAATTTGCTCCAGGGATTCAACAAGTGTATGTGAAAGACCAGCTGAGAACATAACATCCAAGAGACCTCGAACATGAGATTCCATAGCTGGCCCCATGGCTTTTGCAATGCTTCCAACACAAGCCAAAGCCTCAAGTGAGGGTCTACCACGACGTGGAGCAATCTGAAGATTAAGATATTTGAAACTTTTCACAAACCATCAAACTAGCCAATGGAATCTCCATACTGTGAGAAACAAATAACCAGCATATGTGGCAGAAAAATGCTAGCAAAATGTTTACATACTGCATCACGTAAGTGATTTGTAATAGTCGGCAAATAGTATTTCAGCTCCCCATCTAAAGCACCAGCCATCTCTCCAAGGGCAATGAACCCACTAGCACGCTCAGCCGGTGTTCTCAAAACAGTGAGAATATGATTCATGCATATCTACAAATTGTACACATATTAGTGAATCACAAAGAAAATAATTTCCAAAACAATTTGATGAGTAGCCAAGCTAAGATAGTATCACATAAAAGAAGGCAAAATTAACTAACCGTTAAATAGTTTGTCACAAATCTATCGCGTAAGAAATGAGCAATTCGAGGTAATAATGAAGTTATGCTCAAGCGTACAAGACGGTCCCGGTGTTCCAAGTACCTAAGGACAATATCAGCAACTTCTCTATATCTTGACATCATGAATTCACCTGTATTCCTATAAAAATACAGAATATATCAGTCAAAAAGTGGTTGCCACTTGCCAGAAAGACTAAATAGAGAAGAATGCACTGCAGTCTACACTAGGGTTCCACAAAATGAGAAGTCTCAAATGGGTAAAGCTTAAAGTTAAAAATTAAATAGACAAAAACTTCAAGAAAATGAATTAACATTCAATCTTTTGTTTTTAAAATTTTTTTTATATATTTGTGAGTGTCTGAGCTAGCTTACGCACACCTCGACTAATCTCATGGGACAACTCGCCTAAGGTTACAACATTTGGGTGTCAATGTAACTCATAAGAAATTAATTCATGCATCCAAAATATACCATCTACACTAACCTCAAAAGCTCACCAACTGCAAGTAAGGAACCATGAATGCTGTGAACAGGAGCATTTTTACCCAACCCATCTTGTGTGGCTTCAAACATTCGATAGTACCTATCAGATGAAAGCAAAACATATGCAGTTTATTTGATCAAATAGAGTACAAGTGAAAAGATATGCATTTGGCAAAGCCAGATGCACACTCACACAAAGACGCAACTTGCAAGCCAGTTAATTCTATGAACTGGTATTCAAAAACCCATGGGCATGCATGATACAAGCACATAAAACACCATCAGATCTGCTAAACAACATAATATATCCTCATAACAGAATAACTTTTCCCAATAAAAAACAAAGGTAACAAGATAGTTCTTGCAAACCAGAATTCACATCTGCAAAAAGATGTCTCTTGTTCAAAAAAAAAAAAATAACCATCTCGACAATCACCAAACCAACAATGAAAAACCAGAAAAGAAATGGCACACATGAATATCAAAGGATCATGGAAATTTTATTCATTATGTGTTGTACTAATGTTGAATCCCCGACTCATCTTTTTTATTCATTGTTCTTTTGCTCAACAATTTTGGGATTTCATTTTGGACGCTTTTGGTTGGTCTACTGCTTTGTACCAACCAAAAGCAGTAAA